>NC_081405.1:598969673-599269673 GCF_030272615.1 Cryptomeria japonica | reverse complement strand
AGGGAGAATTTTGCACCATTTTATGCTCAAATAAAAAATTACTATAAATAGTAACCTCATGTAAATGCAAGGTTGAGACACCATTTTTTCCAACATAGAGGAGGCGATGATGATGCAAATGATGACCATGATGCGGATTTAGTCTCTCCTCCTTCCGCTATGTCATTTCTATGGGTTTTGTTTTGGATTTCTACCATTGGAGAATGGGTTTCTCAAGATGCAGCATTGGGGATGAAGAGGATGGAATTTCTTCAGAGGAAGTTGTTTCTCTCAACATCCCCCTTTTCCCTTATGATGTGGATTCTTCTTTGGATGAAGATGGTTGGTTATTTCCCTTGGATTTTTCCCTTGCTACTCCTATGGAGTTTGTGTCCCTTCCTATAGAGGTGGATTGGATTGTGGTGGAAAAGTATAGGGTTTGGGTGAATTTGTCACATCCCTCCTCGATCTTTGTGGTTGTTAAGCTAGAAGAGTCTCCTATTGTGGTGGAGACATCCTTTGTGGGAAGAGATGGTTTCTCCTATTCTGAGGCCTTTTTGCTGGGCAATGACTGCTCTGGAGTTAGGGTGAATATGGTTTGTCTTCTCCTTCAGTTGAATCCTTTCTTTTCTCCCCCTATTGAGGTGGTGGTTGATTCTTTGGTGGTGGAAATGGTTTTCACTTGTAAGGGGCATGCTTCTTTTGTGTGGACTCTCTATGCTTTCCTTGCTTGTTCCTTGGTGATGGTTTATTTCTCTCCTCTTTCCCATTCTCATGAATCTCTACTTGAGGTGGAGAGGCTGCATGGGTTTTGGGTTGAGGGTGGGTTGTCTAGGTAGTCAGTCTGCTCTCCTTCTTGTCCTATTCAGGTGGCTCTCTCTCCTCTTGAGGTGGAGAGATGGTGAAAGGGATTTTTTAGGCTGCTATTATTCATGTTGCTACTTGAGGGAGGCTGTCAAAACTCTCATGGAATTATTTGCAAAAGGTTTGGGGTGCCTTATCAAAACTGTATGTCCCAAAATGTTCCTTTAGGATGAGTTGTTGTTGTCATGGACTTGAATGTTTGTGGGAGCCTTGTAAAACCCACTCTCGCGAGTTGTGAGAGCCTTCCAAAACCCACTCTCAAGGTTGAGGGAGCTTGGAAAAAACCTATGTTTTTTGTTCATCTTAGGGACAGGTTGGATGCTAGTAGTTTTCAACGCCCCAGTTTGGCTAGTGATTATTTTTGGCTATGTTCAGGATTTGTTGGTCTTTGTGGCGTGGAGTTTCTATTACAGGTTATGGGAGCTTAGGAAAACCCTTCTTTCTTGTTCGTTGAGAGTTCTTGATAAAACCCTCATTCTTTTTTTTTCGAGGTCTATTGTTTGCTAACTTAGACCCTCTACTTTGACCAGCCTCATTGGTAATGTTTTACTCTTGATGTTTGGCTACTGTTTGGTTGGTTGTGGCTACCCAAATTTTTGTTTATGGTTTTTGCATCCTTTGGGTTTTAATATCTCTATCCCCATAAGTCTAGAAGGTTTCAGATCCTTTCTAAAACTTGTTATTTGCTGCTAGCTAGTCTATTCTACTATTCGAGGGCAACTCACTAATTGTAAGGGTTTCGGGCCCCATTGAAAACCTATTTTATCCTAATAAAAAATATTAATAAAATATTAAATAATATATCAAAAAATATATTCTAATGTAATATATGATAGATTCAAGTTAGGAGATTAACCAATTCAAATTAGAGGTCTTTTCCTTCTCAATGGAACCTAGGATAGAAGTTGAAATTTTGCAGGCTTTTGAATTTAAAGTAGGAAAAATCCCATGTATATATTTAGGGTTACCCTTGAACAAAGGATTAAGGTCCACAAAAATTTGGGATCTATTAAAAGAAAATATGGAAAGTAGATTGTCAACTTAGAAAGGTAAATGACTCTGTTGGGCTAGGAGACTCAGCTTGTTGAGATCAGTTAACTCTTCCCTTCCCATATACCTACATTTTTGCCTATCACTTTCAACAAGGATGAATTCAAAATTGATACTGGTTATGAGAAAGTCCTTTTGGAAAGGCAGTGATGAGAATAAATTGGAAATTATCTCTTGGAACAAAATTCTTAAGCCCAAGGAGTTTGAAGGGGTTGGCTTGACAAATTTCACCTTTGGCAGAACAAGGCACTTGAGGCCAAACTTGCTACAAGGATGAATAAGGAGCCTCACTTGAGATGGGTAAAAATTCTCTAGCATAAATACTTGTAAAATAATTATGCATGTGGGATATTCAAAACTCCAAACCCACCTAAGGGTTCTAGGGTATGAAATTTCATAGTCAATTGCAAAACAATTATTTGGAAGTAGATATCTTGGGATATCCTAGATGGTAAGTCTGCTTTATTTTTGGAGGGCTCTTGTATTAGTCGTCCTACTATAGATGATCTAATGGATACAAGTAGAATTAAGAATCACTTCAAGAAGTATTGGGGAGTCATTATTAGGGACTATGTAGAACTTTTCGACCAACATCCTTCTTTGGATTTCCACTGGAGAAGTGTGGATGAGTTGCTCTTACCGATTAGAGATTTGATTAGACAAATAGATTTTGATGGAAAGGAGAGTGACATTCAAATATTGGGAAGATAAATTAATTTGGATAGGTTCCAAAACAAGATAGTATAATGCTAAGGAGGATTATAGAAGAATCATTCAAAACCTAAGGACAAAACTTCCTTTCAAACTATGCTAGAGAAAACTCTGTCTTCATAACCATGGAGTATTCACTTGGGATGCTCTTCGAGGGAGAATATTAAATACTGAATGGTTTATGAAAATAGTTTTCAAAGGACCTTTTAGATGTGTTATATGCAATAATATTTTTGATTAAGAAAATAATGGGTTTTACAAGGACCCGAAATCACACGGTTCTATGCAAGAATCTTGAAGAAGTAGTGAACCATATTTTTCTCAAATTTCCATACTCACAAAATTGTTGGTGATGGCTTTGTGCTTAGTTAGGATGGATAATAACCCTCCCCAATGACATATTAAGTTTGTTCAAAGATTGGCCCCAAGGCAGAGGATAGAATATTTTTGGGAACATATGAATGTGTAACGAATCAATCCTTTTATAGGAATTGTGAAGTGAATGAATTAGAAGGATCTTTTAAGAAACTTGGCTATGATAAGAGAAATATTATTAAATAATGTGTAAATAGATATTTTGAAGATAGCTAATAGAAAGAATTATTCACATTTGGCAAACACCATCAAATTCACTAAGTGGGGTAATCATATGAAGAAAGTTTGTTGTGGCCTGACTATACCCCAAGTTGGATGGTTCAAATTATGGTGCATCTTGTGGCAATCCAATGGTGTCTAGTTCTAGAGGATTTATGCATTTCTAGGATGGATTAATAGTGGCTAGATACTCCTTCCCTCTACAAAAGGATAATAAAAACATAGTATAATTCAATGCATTGGTGGAATGAATATTAGTTTCCAAAGATTTGAAAATATATAAGATTGATATTGAGGGTGACTTTTTAATTATAGTGAATGTAGTTATATCCAAAGCTACTCCCAACTAGAGATTGAGATCTTTACTAGAAAAGGCTTTTGAAATTGTAGATTCCTTTGAAGATTATAGAATAAATCACATTCATAGAGAAGGGAATAGGACAACTAATAAATTGGACAATGAAATGGCTAATGGATATCTCCTCTACAAATTTTTTCATACTGATTAGTAAGGAATGTTAGGGTAGAGGTGAATGTTTAGTATAGATAGGATACTAAGGAGACTTCTTCTCAAATTTCTTCAATTTAGATTGCTAGACATTTTCTCTAGGTTATTTCCTTTGGTCAACATTGGATATAAATGGATGTATTAAGTTAGAGATTTGGGTTGATGAGATGACCACCTTTTACCACCAGACATGTCAGCTACAAATTAGTAGGATAAAATTGTAACAATTTATTCTCATAATTCAAGGTGAATGTTTGCATTTAATGAAGTAGATTGATGACTAGGTTGGATCAACTTTCTTCATGCAAGAATTAAGTCACATCAGATTGAATGTTGGTTGATATGTAAGATTTGGAGCATTTCAAAATGATGAAAAAAACAACCTCACTCCATATAATAATGAAACATTTATTTGTTTCTTTATCAAGAAGATAGTATAAATTTAAAAAATATTTTTATATATACATTCCTCGGCTTAGTTGAAACTATTTGTAGCTTTGTTTCGATATTATACATTGGGTAGTTTTCATAGATGGATTCACCTTTAAGTCTTATCTCTGAGAAGAGGCAGATAGCCTTTTTAGGCATAGTGACCAACAAGTGCTTAATAGAAGTAATGAATCATTCTTACTTCTTGTTCATGAATGTGGTCAAGAGGATTTTGGGGGGTGAATTCATTAAGGAAAACCATAGATATAGAGTTAATTTGGACATCCCTTCTTTCTTTCTGGCTACTATCTTATGGATAGGGGAGAAGAAGCTCGTGGCTAAGGAACTCTACACAAGGGTCTTCAAAAATTCTTTTCAAGGTAATAAATATCAAATGATACATAATGTGGATGACAAACCAATCCCTATCCAAAGCATTACTTCCATGTTATATTCTTTGGGGAATTGGTTCCAATATTTTTAGTGCTTATCAAGGGTGACATGTCTTTGCATATCAAAAGATCCATTGTTCAAGCGAGTCTAGATTTTCTCAAAAGATTCACGAGTTTGAGTTTGAGTGATTTATTGGTTGATATAATTGATGATGCAATGGATGAAAAGGGGGATTGGTTTGTGGAGTTCAAGAAGGATGAAGATATTGATTGTATTGGAAGTGATGATTCAAGCAATGTAAAACTAGACATGGAGATGGAAGTCATGATAGTTGGAGTGGCTTTGATAGAAGGAGATCAACAAACACATCCCTGGGGCAGATGAAGATGGTTCTTCTAATGCCTCTATCCCCTAGGTTTAAATTTATTTTTCTATATGTTCAAATGTTCATGCTATGTTCTTTCACATTGTTCTTTTTTGAGGGAATTTGGTCTTTTCTCTGTTTGCATGGCCTAAATTTGGTCATACTTTGGCTGGGAGATACGTTTTTTTTCCATCTCTAGTTCAGGTAGAAAAACATTGGTTTGATACAAGGATCGACCATTTTCTATGTAAATTTTTTATTATTGATATATATACTTTGACTTTGACCTTTTATCAAGCAAGATAAAATAAAAATTTCTAGTGTAATGTAAACAAAGAATATTAATATTTAATATTTGGGTGATTTTATTTGGGTCTATTGAGTAAGGATTTTTTTTCGATTTAGCTTCAATAAAATTATAACTATTTTGATGTTTTTATGTGGAAAAAACAAAATGAAGAGGCGAAGGGGTTATTTCAGTTTTACAATTCTAGTGGGTTTACCACCACATAATAATCTATCAACTAATTAAAACATTTTCTTCCTTTCGTCAATAAATTGATTCCAATTAAATGTTATATTTTTAATATTTAACTATTACGAATGCATTATTTTAAACAGTGAAATCAAATACTGAAAATTCTTCTAGTAAATTACATCATATGTTTCTAATTTAAAAGTAACTAAATCTTATCCATTGTCCCTAGCCAAAAGGCATCATGTTATTTTAGCCTTGACTTTATTGTAATCTATATCTAAGACTAATTTATAAATAATTTATTTATTTTGCACATATCGTCTATAACTCAAAAAATAAAGCCATATATAAAACTACTCTTACCTTAAACATAGAGCATATAATAGATTCAATTATTAGATACTTTGTATATATTTAATGTTCTTTAAGAAAGGGAAGGAAGATGATGTGTGATTCATATATAACAAAATATCACTAAACAAAGTGGTATGCTAATAATGTTTATATCACAATATCATGAAAGATGACTTTAACTTGTTACTCCATAATGCTCAATATTCTTAATATCGTCCAAAAAAATTGACACCTAAGAGCAAGTTGAAAGGTGACGAGCTACATAGTTTTATTTTTGCAAACAAAGAAATAATTAGATATAGCAAAACAAATTGAAAATCTTTACATAAACAAATCAATTATTTGCTACGAAGAAGCTTAGTTGCTCAATATATATTTTTAGCCAAGGACAACAAATGACAAAGAGACACGTAAGGTGAATTAAAACATATACATATTAAGAAAAATTAACATTTAAAAAAATCATAATTCATATTTAAATTTAATAACAAATAATTTCAACTTATATATGATATATTTTAAAAATATATTAATTTATAAATTTTGTAATATTTGATTTATATTAATAATATAGAAAAAGATACATTGCAAGTATAATACTATTAGAAAAGTCTACAACAAACCCTACCACATCAGCTCATTTACCCTGCTATTGTCATGGTAACAGACACCGGCTACCTCAAGGAAAAAAGAAGAGCATACTCCGCAAATGCCCATAAATCTAATAAACCATGACATTTACATACATACTATATAAGCCCTCATGTTCAAATTTCAATGGGTTCCTCAATGAACCCTAAAATATGAAATTCAAACTTTGAAACACAAAAAAAATAGAGATGCCATCCAAAATAGCCACACCAACTAAGTCTTCTGCATTTTCCCCGTCGAGTAGCTAGGCGCGTAGGCGTCCAAGCCATCCCTTTTGTTTCTTCCTCACACATTGCCTCGTTCTAGTAGTAGAGTCTTCCGTTCTAGCTCTCGAGCATTCAGAAAATATTTCAGTGACTCCCAGTCCATTTCGGCTTCTACTCGACACCCATTTCTATTACCAAACACACTCCAAACAAGGAACAGTAGCACTAGAGTCTTCACATAACCAAATTGATGCCAATCTCCATGATGTACCCATAGAGCCACACCAAGCTCTGCCATTGCTAGGATTATCGTCATACTACCACACCACTCTGGCTTTACACATTCTTTCACTGCCCTCAACACTCTCTTTGGATTCCAATTCTAGACAACAGAACATAAAGGCTGTAGCGATGTTGGTATTGGGATGATAACAATGCTCCAATTTCATAAACTCCTCATACAAAATCAATTCTATTATCTGCTAGAAAAGTGGTTCATCCATTTTGAACACACTATAATGTTGCTTCTGTCTACTTTTTCCATGAAATCATTGTTGCTATCTCACTGCGGCTAGTGTAAATTTTGCCTTCATGGCACTTGTCTCCCATCCTCTCTTCAAAGCAACGACTCACATCAATGAATACCACAAATATTCACTTGTGGGTTTAAATCAGGCCATAGAATGTCATTTCTCACCTATCATACTATTTAATGATGGTACTGTCCGCTGTCACAAAGTACTTCAACTCTTGATTATAAATCTCCCAATCATCCTCAAATAAAGTTGGACAATTTGAATTTAATGATGACAAGGTAGTTTTCGACAACGTGTTAGCCAACTAGTTACCTCTTCTTCTCTCATGTGAGATTTTAAAGTCTTCAAAGGAGGAAAGAGTAGATGAAATTAATTTAATGTATTTATTTAAGCTGTAGACACTTGTTTCCCCTTTTCTATAGCATTAATCACCATTAGAAAATCTCCCTCCAAATGAAAGTGGTTAACCCTCAATTCTTTTGCCATTTGAATGGATTCCTAGGTAGCTTGTGCTTCTACTTCATTATTTGTTCCATCACTAAGTTGTTTTGTACCAAGGCCTAAAAGGTGCCCTTGTGAATCTCTCGTAGCTTGACCCCTATGCCTCACAAGTCGGGGTTACCATTGGATAGTCCATTGAAATTCAATTTTGTCTAACTTGATTTTGGACATTCCCAATGTACCTTTTGATATAGTTGCTCCTTAGTATTAACCCAAGAAGGCCCATAAATAATTAAAATTATTATTATATATGATTTGTGAGAGACATAATAATTGTGAGCAATACCAATTTTATATTTTATAACTAAAAAATATTTTCTAAAACATATCTTTCAATTTTTTAAAATAAAAATGGGTATGTGTAGGATCATGGGGAGCCAAAAAGTGGCAATATGAAAAAAATGCCTTTTCCATTTTCCCAAAAATGAGAAAAATTCATGTTGACTAATTGGTTGCCTTGGATGTCAGTACACGTAGCCATGACAAAAGCCAAAGCATAATGGATATCGGGAAATATCAAATATCCAATAGTATCGAATATCTGATAATATCTGGTATTTGATATTATCAATCATATATATTATATAATATAAGATGTATATTATATAATATATTATATAATAATAATATATTATATTTTATTAATATGTATATTATTATATATTAATAATATATATTATTTTTTGATATAATGGAAAACCTAAAAAAGGCATCAGATATTATATAATATTGGATATCTGATACCTGTGAGTATTTTATATACTAGATTATGCCTACTCCTAGGTGATTTTTACCCACGGGTTTGGAGTTTGTAGCGATCTAATATCCAAATATATTTGATATCCAATTTCCTTATCAAATTTTAATTGAATCCAAGTATCGAGTATGAAATTTTTTTCAATTTCCTTCTTTTCTTTTATCATTCATTTTCATTTTTTACTATTTTTTAATTTTTTAGTTATAAATTAGGTTTTTTATTTGAAATACACTCTATTGTTTAAAATGTGTTAGTTAAATATAAATTTTCAACTTCAATCAAGTAATATGGCTGAGAACAATGAGAATTAACAACCACCACAACTGGAAAATGCTCCACTACGAAACCCCTCCTCAATTAATGAATTAATTGGTCAAATTTTGGATTAGTTGAGAAGCAGTGTTGATGTCTTTAGTACAAACCCTAATTTATCCTCAATGTTAGACGCATTAAAATCAATAATCACTAATGTAGAAATCATCACCTTTGAGCATAATGTTGTTCTTTTGTGACGAGATGCCATGAGGGAATGATATGAGGATGACTTTTCCTATGAGAAGGTGAAGAACCTCAAAATATCAAAAGTTGAAATAGCTGCCCAATTTTTTTAACACCCACACTGGACAACCCGTAGATGTTTAAAAACCAAAACATTTTATTAAATGGTGTTAAAATGATGAGTTGCAAGATAACCTATGTGATCATTGGTGGTTTGTTTTTAATAGACCACCCAACAACAAGCTCAATGTGCCATTTTACTTCATTAATAAATTATATCCTAAGTTTAATTTAGGCAAGCATGTCAATCACTTTGACATTAGACATTTCCAGGGCATGGGGGCGAGGTATGCCCCAAGATAGACATGGGGTAGTTCAAGTAGAACATGTTACCCCTCCTTGCATTGCTCGCCCACCTCTAGTACAACATTCACATATAATTGTAGAGGAAACATCACAAACTATATTGGGTATTCACTCTTTGAGTGACATTTGGGTTTCTTAAGTTGTGACACTAGCTTAGCCACATGACCTTGATGCTAGTGGCGGATTGAGTGGCGTTGACATACCCTCCTCACAGCCAAATATTTGTTTATTACATACTTGCACTATGTGCAATCACATATGCTTAGGTACTCTTTGATATCCTGTTGATCATCCCAATGACATATCTAATTATGAGGTCCACGATATGGCCAGTGCACCAGATGATATGATTGGGTCTGGAGCACACCTTGTGGAGTCCTCACATGCTAGAGACGAGGAGGTACCTTCATTGTACACTAATGATATAGTGGTAAGACTTAACTTGTAATTTTATAGTGCATTTCATTTGAAATGAATATTTATAAGAGATAGTATTAAGTACTAATGTTTATATACACAATCTATTTAGCAATTGATGTATGAGGAGGAGATATCATAGGTCTAGGACACCACCCTCTCAGGAATTTCATTTTTTCTTCATTGCTAAACTTTAGATATTTTTTCACTTAGTCATTTAAATTCTTTACTATATACATGCTTGTCATTTTAATTTTCATTAATTAAATTACATATTAACTTACATGTTTATCTTATTTTACTCTTGTAGGTCACACCTAGTGTGAGTGAGGTCCTATACAACCTAGACTCTAGAAGCACAATGAGAGACAAGGGAAAGGTAATTGAAAGAAAAATTAATTGAATTAAGAGTTTAAAGAACTTACAACTATTATGCATGTCTACATAGATTTATACTTTCACATACTTGTCTTTTTTATGTATAGGGAATTGTTAGTCTCACATCCTTGTTGACTACTTCCCTGGTATCTAAAGAATTAAAAAAATACATGCCTTAGGTATGCATTTTTTTTTATTTTTTTTTGGTAAATATGTTCCTATTACCAATAAATAAATGCTAACCTGTATCAATTCTATGTTTGTGAACATATATATAAGTTTTCTATGAAAATGCCAGTAACATCCCTTCTCTGTCACAGGCATATTATAGGACTCCTGACCATCCTAGGAGAAGACATAGACTTGACGTAATCAAGAATTTAATTTTAGAGTTAATTATAGTTCAATGTATATTGGTTTTGATGTTAATTTTTCAAATGTAAATTATATAATATAACAAATCTCAATTGTGGTTTGAATTTTTAGCTATGTAGGATCCTTCAGAGCCAAAGAGTGCTTTGAAGAGTATTAATTTTGATGATCCATTAGTAGATTAGGATGTGATAGAGACATTTTGGGATTCATACATGGCTATTTGGCATGTATATTTTGTATGTGGACGTACACTTGTATATGTCTAGACATACATTTTGTTTGAGTTGGAATTTATGCATTTTTTGTATGTGGACATTCACTTGTAATTATTAGACAATTTGATATATAGAAGTTGAGATTCAATGCAATTTATTCCTCATGTTCATTTCTTTATTCTTTGAAACTTTAACCTTGAATGTGATAATTAACAATGTTTAAATAATCAATAATAAAATTTTATATTATATAATCTTGACATTCAATATAATTTGTTCCATCTATATCATAAGTGTTAAATTTGGTTTTGCTTTGGTAGGTTCAACAAATTTAATAACCATAATGATATTGTTATTGATCATAACATGGATTCTAGTTATAAAATATGATAAGTAAATAAAATTGAATTTGATTTCAAGTTCTACCTCCTATACACTTTGACATATTTGAGCCAAAAAATTCATTATTTATGTGAATGTAATAAGTATGGCTAATTACGCTTAACAATGATAGAGGAAAAGTAATTGCAAAATTTCAAGTGTCATTGTGGGTATGAACTACCAGTGCCAATGCATCTAGTTACAAGTTTTACCTTAGGAATACTCTAGTTTTTCCTCCCAACTTGACCTAATTCTTAGTGCCATACCCTAGCAGCATTGTCCCTTAAGTGCCCTATATGCAAAAAATTGTCAAACTTTGATAGGATATTTCCTGGAATATGTAAAACTTGAAAATGATCTATCTAAACCTATAGGGTCATGTGAGGCCCCTCTACAATAACCTATCTTGGATTTTCAAGATTTGGAGTGATTTCCCTAGGGCAACAATTTTTTTGTTCATGCAAAAATCATTAAAGGTATTCAATGAAAAGTTTCAATGAAGCCTAATTCTTATTATGATCATCATGGGTGTGAATTGTTAGTGCCAACATGTTTGGTTAGGTAGTTTTACCATATGCATACCACAATTTTGCCTCCCAACTTTCCCAAACACTCAATGCCATACCCTAGCAATGTTTTCCCCTAAGTGCAAAAATATTTCAAACTTTTACATGATATTTATTGAAATTTATGGCATTTGTGAATGATCTGCTTGAATCTAAAAAGTTATGTGAGGGCTCTCTAAAATAGCCTATCTTTGATTTTCAATACTATGAGCAATTTTTGTAGGGAAATGATTTTTTGATTGATGCAAAAATTATCAAATGCATTCAATAAAAAGTTGCAACATAGTCTAATTCTCATTATTTTAACTGTGGGAATGAGCTATCAATGCCAACATGACTAGTTAGGTGCTTTTACCCTAAGCATACTCTTATTTTTCCTCTGAACTTGGTCAAATATTTAGTGCCATACCCTAGCAGCACTATCCTTCAAGTGCCCTAAGTGCAAAAAATTATCAAACTTTGACATGTTGTTTCTCAAAATACATGGTACTTATGAATGATCTGTCTAAACCTACAGGGTCACATGAGTCTCCTCTACGATAAACTATTTCAGATTTTCAAGATTAGTAGTGGTTTTCCTAGGGCAACAAATTTTTTGTTGATGCAAAAATTGTCAATGACATTGAATGAAAAGTTGCAACAGAGCCTAAATCTCATTCTATTTGCAATGGGTGTGAGTTGTTGGTTCCAAGACATCTAGTTAGGTGGTTCTACCTTGGGAATACTCCTATTTTTCTTCCCACTTCACCTGAACGCTTAGTGTTATACCCAAGCAACGCTGTCCCTTAAGTGCCCTAAGTGCAAAAAAATGTCAAACTTTAATAGGTTGTTTCTTATAATCCATGAAAAATGATTTTCCTGAACCTATAGAGTCATGTGATTCCCCTTTACTATAACTTATCTCTAATTTTCAAGATTCGGAGTGGTTTTCCTATGGCAATGATTTTTGTGTTGACGCAAAAATCATCAAAAGTATTCACTGAAAAGTTGCAATAGAGCCTAATTCTCATTTTGTTCATCATGGATGTGAAATATTGGTATCTACATGTTTGGTTAGGTGGGTTTAAGCTAGGCATACTCCTTTTTTTCCACCCAACTTGCTTGAACACTCAATGTCATACCCTAGCAACGTTGTCCCTTAAGTGCCCTAACTATAAAAAAATTTCAAACATTGATAGGCTACTTCTCAATATTCATGGCACTTACAAACAATCTATTTGAATCTATATGGCCATGTGAGACCCCTATACAATAACATTTCTCATGTTTCAAGATTTGTAGAAGTTTTCCTAGGGCAACATTTTTTTTGTTGATGCAAAAATCTTGAAAGACATTCAATGAAAAGTTGCAATGGAGCCTAATTCTCATTTTGTTCATTGTGGGTGCAAATCGTCAGTGCCAACAACTATATTATCTATAAATATAACTATATTGTGTCCAAAATAATCGTAATCATCACTACACATAGAGGTGATCATCGGGAACAAGCATAATCATACATCTTTTTCACAAAAAAAATCATTACAAAATTTTATTCATTTGAAAAATCTGGCCTCTAAATACACAATATATCATGAATATGAACACATTGTATATCATCAATACAACTACATCAATATCATCATGTACAAATATATCAATGCTATCAATAATTCAACCACATAAATGCCATCCTGTACAAATACGTCAATGCTATAATATAATCCTAGATACAAGACTAATACATTTAATTCTAATATTTGTGCTCCCTAACGCATATCTCCAACTACCAGTACTCTCAAAGACACCTATATTACAATATTATACAAAATATTAGTATTAAAGAAAGAGTATTCAGTAAAATTAATTTAACAATGAAAGTAACATAGACTCCAATGTTGGATGAATTGTCATTGTAACAAATTCACTTCTTCAATATTGTAGTTGAATCATGTATGTCCATGATTTTTTGTAATCTCTACATTCCCAAGTGATGAGAAGAATAAGTTTATTAACCAAATAAATTAATTAACCTAAGCATAGTGAATCTAATGAGCCAGAGGGATGTTAGTATTAACACTGCATTGTAACTTCCATTCCTTATAGTCAATTGATATGATCTAGATATCCTAGACAGGTGTCCCTGAAGGGTCATCTCTTTTCTTAAGGTTATCGAGTATTGCTTCATGATCAACACATTTGAATCTGTGCGTTGTTGAATCAAGTGTCCATGATTTTCATAATTTGTGAGTTCCCAAACAATGAGAAGGTTAAGTTTATTAACCAAACAAATTAATGAACCTAATGAACCATATAGGTAGCATTAATAATTAATTGTACCTTACATTCCTTGCAATCAATTTGTATGAGCTAGATATGCTAGTGAAGTGTGCCTAAAGGGTCATCTCTTTGCTTAAGAGTATCTAGTATTTCTTCATGTCAACACTACTAACTGTCCATAGTTATTTTGTCTTTTTTTTACATTATGCTTCAATAACTTAATATTTTTTACTATAAAAAGGTGTGAATATATGAGAATGGTTTTGTGTCTCTCATAGTCTTCAAATGTAGGTATGCCATTATTTCAAATCATGTATGTTCACAACCATGTTCCTACAACAATAACTAAACTTGTAGGATACATGAACCCATCGTCATCTATCATTGGTTATGTTATCTTTTAGTTTCCCTGTAAACATCATGCCAACTAGTAGTCTAATCTATCTTCATTCCCCTATAGTGCAACAAATGCAAAAACCTGTCATGGCTATAGAAGAATTGAAAGATAGTTGTACTCAACTAAACTTTTCGTATCATCATTTGACATGGATAATATTTGCGATAAAGGAGTTAGATATTGTGGAACCCATGTATTCAACCACTCACTTGACTCACATTGATCCCAGACACATTGAATACAACTCTCTTGTCCAAATGGTTCATGTACTTGCATTTGAGCTACAAAATGAATGTATCTTTGAAGAATGCTTGACTATTTGACAATCCAATCTGTCTCCTCCTATGCCCTCCTCAACCAATCAAAATAATCCTTGCACTATTGAATCAAGTGCCCCTCTTGGTGACATTGCTAAACTACACCAATCACCAATGGAACATGCACAATAGAATTTAGCACCTAAAATCCTCAATTTCTCTTTAACTATATTACTCTTCAAACATGCACCTACTCCATCATACTCCCCTTTCCCATACTTTGCTTAAAAATAACTCCAAATATGACGCACAACCCTCTTTTCATGCATTCTACTCAACCAATAAAACATAAAAGCATTCTTGAATTGACCTATGCAGTTATCTGACCAAATGAGATTTTGATCCATTGCAATATCTTTTTCCTACAAAAACTCAAAAAAATTCATGAAATAGTGTTGCACATACTTGAAGGAGTGAGATCTATTATCACTCATATAAAAATGATAATCCTTGATTATCTTCCTTTCCTCTTATGTACTATCAAGGGCATTTCTTTATGTTACGTAGAGAAAAATAATAATATGAATGGAATTGTAATACTAAGCTTGTACCTCATTTTGTGGTTGCAATGTGTAGTATTCTACAAAACTAGCCACTGATATAATAGTGCCAATTGGGAAAGATTTCTTACACATCCTGAATTATTGATCCAACCAATGAGACCTATGGGTATAACTTTAATACTTTCAAAAATTATTTTTCCTTAATATCTAAAATCAAATCAGCAAGATTGACTTCTTTGGAGACCAACTAGCATCTAGAACCTTCACCTCCACTCTTCAAAGTATATTTGATTGTCTCATATCTATTTTTCTCAATAATATTCTTTTTGAATTCGTGTTCACTACCCTCATGAAAACACAAAATAAAATTTGACAAGCCACCACATTGTTAGCACTTCTCATTTAAATAATCATTTCTATAAAAAAATAAGACATCATCTCTAGGACATAAGAATATTTCTAGAAAGTCTTGATGATCTCGAAAGTTGCATTGCATCACACTCCTGCAACATTCCATTAGTAGTAAAGTTGAGTGAATAGAGCATAATAGTTCATGTTACATTTAAAACTACACACGGTATTTGCAACAAGAAGTTTTATGAATCTTAAGAGGTGCACAATTGGATGTGTTTCACAAAATTCTTTTGTACAACATTGTTTGGCTTCATTCCAATAAATGTTTAGGATGTGGTATGTGGTCTCAATTCTAGATTCTTAACTTTAAAATATACTTTACATTTGGTGATACTCTAGAGTTAGAGTGCCAAAATTATTGAATTTCCTCCTTTATATTATTGGTCAACTTTTTATCAACATGTGGAAGCTGCCCACTAAAAGCCCATGCATCATTTTGAATAGGATCATCAAGTCTTTCTCTTCTTTCAAATGATCTAACCAAAACTTTATGATTTATGTGGAAATCAACACAAGTTTCTCTCATAAAGTGAGCCTTTCTGAAATGGTGGCTTACTAAGGAGGTTGTAATCACTCTCCTAACAACTCCCTTATCTTTTTTCTTGCTATTCTTTCCAATAGAATTTAGAGAATTAAAATTATTTTTGACAATAATATAATTTTTCTCCATCTTCATGTTAACACAAATCTTCAATTTGGCTAGAAAATCTCTCATCTTTTGTATATTTAGCAATTTTACAAAAATGTGGCATTGCTCATTCAATGTTTTATTCCTAAAATATTGGTTGAAAGTTGCGTAGCCCAGAATCGAATGGTTCGTGTTCACCTCGTTAATTCAAGGTTTCTTATAATATTCTTGAATCAATTTCAAGTATCCATTTAGGGGTTCTTTAAGGTCTTGAATTTGCAATTTGTCTTTCTTTCATGGGAGGGTATTCATTTCTCATGTAATTTGGTGATACATAAATTTCACTTGGTTCAATATTTTCACCTTCAATGTCAATTCCAAAATTTTCACTTTCAATGTCAAGTTCAAGATTTTCACCTTCAATGTCACTTCTAAAATTTTCACTTTCATTTCCCATATTTTCATTTCTAAATTGAATATCATGTCAAGAATATTTTAAATATCAATTTCAGCATTTTTATTCCCAATTTGAATATCATGTTGAACATTTCCAATATCAATGTCTACATTTTCATTTTCATTTTCATTTTCAATACACACTCAACATTTGCATATTCAATTTCCTTTTCACTTGAAATAACATTTTTAGAGGCTTCACCAATATTTGACATACCTTGTCATCTCTTCCTATGACTTTCTCTATCTCTTTGTCTGCATGCTTCAATTTTCTCTTTTGAAAGTTTTCTTTTAACGTCTATTGATCCCCGTTATATCTCCACAAAGATGCTTAAAAATGATTGCTAATGAAAAATTTGTATAAAATATTTTCAAAAAAGTAGAACTTTTTCTCCATTTGTTTGAAAACCCATGTTTGTTACTTGAAAAATGAATTTAGGGACCGTTGGAATGCTCAAAATGGCTCACTATCCTCTTTTGTGTGCCCCAAGTATTGAATATTAGATAATATCCAATATTTGATCATATTAGATATCAAATATTATTTGATATCTGATATCTTTTCATATGGGTGCCAACAATTCAATTGGCACACTTTCTTATATGTAGCAAATATTTGATTATATCGGATATCTTTACATAAGGGCACCAATAATTTCATTGGCGGCATTTCTCATAGGTGTTAGATATCTAATTATATCCGGTGTTTGATACCTTGTTTAGGAGAGAGAGAGAGAGAGAGAGAGAGAGAGAGAGAGAGAGAGAGAGAGAGAGAGAGAGAGAGAGAGAGAGAGAGTAATTATATTGAGGGGGAGAGGGAAGAGATGGAAGTATCAACAAAGGGAGAGGGAGAGAAGGTAAAAGGGAGAGGGTGTGGGAAAGGGAGAGGGGGGATAGAGGGAGAGAAGCATAAAGGGAGAGGGGTGAGAGAACAAGAGAAGTGGATAGATAGATAGGGTGGGTAAAGGATAGGGGACCTTTCCCATTCTTGAAACTTCTCTCTCCCTTCCTTGCCTGAACCTTCTCCTTCTCCCCCCCTCTCTCTCTCTCTCTCTCTCTCTCTCTCTCTCTCTCTCTCTCTCTCTCTCTCTCTCTCTCTCTCTCTCTCTCTCTCTCTCTCTCTCTCTCTCTTCCCCTCCCTTTCTTCTTGTCCCTCTATTTAGTTCACTTTCCCCTTATCCCTTGCTAACCCCCTCTCTCTCTCTCTCTCTTCCCTTCTCACTCCCTCTCCATCTTTGTCTCCCATTCTCTCTCTCTAACTCTCCCTATCCTAAAAAGGTATTTGATATCAAATATTATTTAGTATCCAATACTTTTTTATGTTTTCATCTTATTATATGTTAATAATATATAATAACATATCTATTCATATATTAAAACATAAACTATTGGAAATATCTTGGATTTGGTTAAGTGTTGTCATTGATGTCAACACTATATCGTAGTTGGAGACTATCTTGGTTAGTCTTGGCGATCATTTTGGTTTTAGCTATGATTCTGATACGATATGAGAAGACCTCTAGAATCAGTTTTGGATGCTTAATCTGATGGTTATATGCTTACTATTTTCTTGTGGCATCATTGTTTGGTTATTGCTTTTGGTATTTCTAGTTACCAGGTTGTTCTCAAAATTTACTAGCTTCTGGCGTTCCCAGTTAGCTTTACTGGTATGCTTTTTTGGTGACTTAGTTAGTGGATTTTGGGTCTAGCTTATGGAATTGGTTTCTCTCATGCTATTGGTGCTTCTTCATCATATCTCAACTATTTGGTAACTTTTCTTTAGATGGTGTGCTATTATGGTGGTCCTATCTGGATCCGGTTAAACTTTCACTGAGGGTTTCTACCGACATGTGAAGCATGCTAGATTTTGGTCTTAGTGGAATCCCCAACATATATAATTATTTGGTTACTTGATTTAGGTCCATGATATGTAATCTAAATCATAATATTGGTCCATTGGTATCATATGATGTAATTCTTGTAATTATGGGTTTAGGGTTTAGGGTTTACTCGACCTTGTCAATAAGGTTGATGATCTGTATTTATAGGTGACTTGCTCATGTAATTTGTATATCGATGGTAGGTTAAGTCTGCATTATCAGAGAAGGATTTAGTGTGAATAAAGTCATATCATTCAAGTGAAGGTTGGAAAGGTTTTGTGTTGCAGAGAAGACATTAGTGCTTAACCAGAATTGTACCAGACATAAGTAGATGCTACTTTTATAGTCCATTATTTTCTGGATTGTAGTTTGAAGATTTTTTAAGTCAGTGAGACTTCCCTTTGTGATGAGAAGTGCACTCTATGTTGTTGACCTTTATGCATGTGTAGACCTCATTCTAATTATTCATAATAATATTGTAGAGTATTCATCTAATTGAGGGTAGGGTTTCCCACCGTTGTTTTTCCCTTTTTGGGTTTTCCACCTGAAATATTGGTGTTATGTGTGTTGTGATTTCATATTATATTCTTTATTGGGCTGTGCTTTGGTTTAAGATTTATAATATAATTAATTATTGTTATTGTTAGTAAACTGATTCACCCCCCCTCTTAGTTTACAATCAGTATCAATGCATTCCAATAATTGGTATCGGAGTGAGGTCCTCTCTGTAGAAGCTTAATTGCTTGAGGAGATCTGATGGAAACTGCATCTAGTTCTACATTCAATCCTTACCGGAAGGAGAGTCCCAGATTTGATGGTACAAATTACAAGATATGGAAGGAGTGAGTGAAGATTCATCTCATATGTCTTGGAGCTGAAGTTTGGGAGATAGTGGATAAAGGGTATTACCTCATGATCCTAATTCTGGAACACCAGCACCTACTAATGAACAAAAGAGAGCTGAAAATGATGTAAGAGATAAAGAAGCATTGTTAAGTTCCTTCTCTCATGAAAATCTATTGAATGTCATAGAGTTGGAGAATGCTAAGCTGATTTGGACAAAGCTTGAAACTCTTTATGAAGGTGACTAGATTATGAAGATTGGAAAACTTGAAGGTTTCTAGGTAAGATATGAAACTTTGAAGATGGAAGAAGATGACAAGATAAGTTCTTTCATGGATAGAGTCAATGAGATTTTCATGGGCATCAAATATTGTGATGGTTTTTTTAGTGAGGATGAGATAGTGTCAAAACTTCTAAGAGTTCTACCTCTGACTTACAAGATGAAGGCTACTGCTATCAATGAACTCCAGACAATGTCAAGTACCCATGTGACTAGAGATACACTACTTGGGAAATTGGCTACTTTTGAACTTGAAGAATTTGGAGATCAAAGTGCTGCTAAAATTGAGACTGCATTTAGAGGATCTATATCTAGTAAATAGAAGATAGATTGGAAAGAGATTTATGCTAAGGATATGGAGAAAATTCAAAAAGAATAAAGAGAGCTTCAAGAGATGGAAGCCCTGATTACTAGAACAATTCCTAAAGGACCAGTTGGAAGTTAGTATGAAGGAAAAGTCCCTTTTAAATATTTTTAGTTCAATAAGATTGGTCATTTTGCATCTAGATGTCTTGAGAGAGATGCTAGGAATCATGAAAGATTAATGAGAAATTATAAGCCTAATCCTGAATATCAGAGCAAGCCTAGATTCAGAAGAAATAAAGATAAATTGTGTTATTATGCTGGTGATGATGATGGTATTTCTGATGATGATGATGATGAACCTATGAGTGGATCCAGTAATGGTGCTTCATCCAGCAAAGATTGGGTCTCCGTTGCTATCAAGGATGATTCTTCAGAATCTATCATTGAAACATCATATACTGAGGAAAAGCCCTTGGCTGCTAAAATTGAAGAAAAGGATGAATGGGTTATAGATATTGGATGCTCACATCACATGACATGTGACAAAAGAAATTTCTTATCACTGCAAGAATTTGATGGTGGATTGGTCAGATTTGGAGACAAAAAGGCATGTAGGATCTAAGGAAAAGGAACAATATCATTGGATGGTAAGACTAATATTGATAATGTTCATTATGTTGAAAACTTAAAGAATATTCTTTTAAGTGTAGGTCAGATGGTGGATAGAGGATTTCATTTGCAATTCAAGGATGGCAAATGCAAGATCATTAATAAATATGGATTGGAGATTGCTTCCGGAACTCAGACTAATGGTAAGATCTTTCATTTGAATTCTTGTGAGAAGGCTTGCTTGATTGCTCAGATTTATGAAAGTTGGTTATGGCATAAGAGGATGTGTCATGTTAATTTTGATTGTATAGTAAAGATCAGTTCAATACCCACTGTCAGATATTTGCCCAAGATTGTTAAACCTCATAATCCGATATGTAGAGACTGTCAAATCGGCAGGAAAGTTAGAACTTATTTTAGAAGTGTACATGATAAATCTAATAAAATTCTTGATCTTATTCATACTGATTTGTGTGGAATGGAAAGGACTAAAAGTTTTCAAGGTGATAGATATTTTATATTACTTATTGATGAATATTGTAGAATGAAGTGGGTAGCATTTTTGAAAGAGAAATCTAAAGATTTTGAGAAATTCAAAATCTTTAAGGCTATGGTTGAGACTGAGACAGGGTTGAAGATAAAGTGCTTTAGATCATATCATGGCAGTGAGTTTACATCCGGTGATTTCAACAACTTTTGTTAAAGGAATGGTATTAGGAGGCATCTTTGCACACCTAGAACCCCACAACATAATAGATTACTGGAAAGAAAGAACATAACAAGTTTGGATGCTTCAAGGACTATGATGACTGAAGCTAAATCACTTGATATCTATTGGAGAGGTCGTCAATACCACCATATACACTTTCAATAGAGTATACATCAAATGTGATACTAGTAATACTCCTTATGAACTATGGTTTGGTCATACTCCTATTGTCAGATATTTTAGAATTTTAAGAAGAAAATGTTACATTATAAGAGATGATGCATTAGGAAAGTTTGATCCTAGAAGTGATGAAGGAATATTTTTGTGTTATTCTACTAAGAGAAAAGCATATAGATATTATAACAAAAGTTTGAATAGGATATTGGAAAGCATAAATGTCAAGGTGGATGAGCATGACAATAATCAGATTAGAGCATATGATTATGGACCAAAAGATGAATTTATTAGACTAGAACAGATAATGCAAGAATCAGTTCACAACAGTGAACCTATGACACTAGTAGCATAAAAAATTCAACAATGATAGAAGAACAACATAATGAGTCAACAAATCAAGAAAATTCAAAGACTCCCAGGTATGTAAATTTAAATCCTTCTGAAGATCATATTATTCGAGATAAAAGGAAATGTGTGATGAATAGGAGAAGGTTAGTTGCTGAAGAGGTATGTTTAATTTCTCAAATTGAACCAGAATATTTCATTGAGGAGAGTAAGCATGAAAATTGGATAAAACCAATGGATTAGATCTTTAGGGTGTGCATCCTTGGATTCCTTGTGTTATGCACCACAGTGCTTGGATTTATGGTGTGGTATGCATTCTTTCTTGGGAAGAAGTTGGTTTCGTGGCTTAGTAAGAAACAATCATGCACTTCATTATCTAAAGATGTAGCACAATATGTTGCAACTACTACCAATAGTACTCATATTTTATGGATGAAACAAATGTTAAACCTTATCCTTGGGGGAAAGTATAGTGTTGTATGGCATTTTAAGTTAAGTGCGAGGAAAAACAAAATCCTACTCGACCGAGTAGGACTCAGCCGATTAGGACTCGACCAAGTCTACATGGTGCCACATAGTGCCTACGTGGAGGATAGGTAGTAGGGTATACTCAACCAAGTAGGACTTGGTCAAGTCCTACATATACCTGCCAACTACGCTTAGCCCCCCATAGTGTTGTAGCACATTAATATATGAGGGAAAAGGTGGGGAAGTGATTGGTCGCTTACCCATGTGATCGCTCATGGAGTGTCCCGTCGCTTGGGGTTCTTGGTCGAGCCCTACTCGACCAAGGCTTCCTATGTGGCATCTCACATGGTAGCCTACTCAACAAAACCCCCCCAATTTGTAGAAATTTCAAGTTCTACTAAGAATTAGACCATCAATTTTTATTTTTATTTTAAACTAAAAATACACTTTTCAAGAGCTTGGAGTGAGGAACGTTGACATATAAAATTTTATATAATTTCAAATAGAATTTGTATATTAAAATTACAAAATACTAGAGGTAGGTATATTAAAATTCGAGAAGACTCTGATTCAGAAAAATAAAAAAATAGTAAATCATATAAGAAAAATTTAAAAATTATATATAACGCTATAGGAGAGATTCCTCTTCAAGAATATATAATTTTTTGGGGGATTTCTATAGCTTTGATAAGGGAAATTTTGTGGGAGATGAAAACTATCGATTTCAGGAAACTTCAACTCTGAATTGTTATAATGGTGAAAATATACATGAAAATCAGATTTATTTTTTTGTTGCACTGGCTATGCATGTCATCTAAAACATATTTCAAAATTAAAGGAAAGCAAGATTATTTACATATAGTTTTGTGGTGGGAGGTGAAACCCCTAATTTGTAGTATTTTTAAATAATTAAAAATTTGAGTTTAATAATTAAAAAAACATATCAAATCTTGTTCCAATTTTTTTTTTTAAATAATAGGCATAAACGTCATCTAGTTTTACACATTTCATCAGTTTACATCATCTTCAAATGCCAAATAGAAATATCACTTTTGTGCCAATGAAGTTGATCTGTTTTGCTATTGTAAGCCTTTTCCTTTATAAAAGTGAGACACAAGTTTGTACTTTTACCTTTCAACAAATATTTTATCTCTTCCGGTTGTTCCTCCTCATGCTCTGAATTCTCAATCTTCTTAGGAATTAAGGAAAAACATACATTCTCATGTCTCTATCCATCCAGGAATTTATTTCCATCTACCAAACATATTCTAGCATTTGTACAAACTTCATTCTTCAAAGGTTCCTCCAAGGGCAAAAAGGTTTGCTTCATCCCATTGGCCACAATAGTGTATGTATTCTTCCTCCCATCATGTACTGTTTATCTATCAAACTACGAAGGTCTACCTAACAAAAGCTGACAAATATCCATAGGCATAACAACACACAAGACTTCAACATGATAATTCTAATTTTTTTATTTCACCAAACATTGCTCACTTACTACCACTATAAATAACAACTTTACAACACTTATCAGATACCTTACATATGGTCTTGAACAAATTCTTCCTTTGCAAGGGCTCTTCATCTCTCCTAGTATGACACAAAGCTCTCCTTATCATCAACAATTCTCCATCTTCTGGTTTATTATCTAGTCCAGTGGAGTTTTCTTCCACCACTACTTCTCTTCTAGTATTCTTTGTCTTCTTACACTCAAAAGAACAATTTCCTTCTCCTCCACACTTATAGAAAGTTCCCCTAAATGTTCTCTTGTCTTGTCTTCCAAAATTCTTATTCCAGTAGCCATCCGATTCTCTCCTCTGGTAGAAATTTCTATCATCTTTCTGGTATGAATTAACTTCTATGTTCACTTCCTTGTCCTTGTTCTGATATGTACAGGTTCCTCTACCTCTAGTATATCCTCTTCCTTCTTGAAATATTCCTCCTGTAAACCTTCTAACTCTTCCTCTATACTTCTTCTCATGTCTTTTGTTTAGCTTCTCTTCTTCCTTTAGGGCATACTGGTAAGCCTCTTCAACACTTTATAATTTGGTTAAACTAAGTTCACCTTGTATAGACACCCATAATCCATTCAAATATCTTGCAACTTGTTCAACTTCATCATCAACATGTATGTATCTGATATTCAACTTGTAAAACACTTCGGTGTATTCCTTCACACTACATCCTTCTATCTCAAATTCTCCAACTTTCGGAATAGATTCACTTGATAATCAGCTGTCATAAATTTTGATTTGAACTTAGCAATCATCTCATCCCATGTCTTGATCTTCTCTTTACCTCTTCTCTATCTATCAACTTGCAAATGTTTCCACCAAAGAGATCCATGACCTTTCAACTAGGTACAAGAATATTTCACATTCCTTTCTTCCACAATGTTTTCAAAATCAAAAAATATTTATCCATCTTCGAGATCCAATCCATCAATTCATCTAAATCCAATTTTCCATCATATTTCGGTGGGGTAAAATGAGGTTTAGTATTCACCCTACTCAAAACCCTCAAAAAACTTTCCTCATCTAGATCTACTGCCATTGGGTTTACTTGTTCTGTTGGGGCTTCTTCTCCTTCATCTTCACTTACATCTTTGACATGTCAGCCTCTCCTCTGGGCTATCTCCGTGACTTCCAACCAAGCTTCTATCCCTCACAATATTTCCATCACAGTAGGGTCTACATTCCCACACACTCCACAATTCATAGTTCCTCTTTGCACCATCATTTACACTAGTCCTTTGTAGCTGCAGGTTAGATCTATAGTTTGCCAGCCTACAATAAAAAATTCTTAGGACAACACAATCTCTAGATAGAAAACTCACTCTGATACCACTTGAAGCAGTCATCGGTTAGGAGGAACCTCAAAGAGATCAATCCGGAATGGTTAGCAAGAGTAAACACAACAGAAATACAAAGATATGATGGAGGCCTTGTAGCACATATTGTTTTATTTCATGAAAACTGATTACAACTAACCGGTAATAACCGAGTTACATAAACCAGCTAATAGGCCTGCTAAAACATGCTCAAAGTATAAAATAGGTCACAACTGGGACCTTCAATCTTAATATCTATCTTCTACGCTCAGTATAACTACTTGTTCATTACATTATAATGGTCAATTACAATGATTTATACAATCCAAGAGGATTTGGTCAGCCCCAAAAGGGATCAAAATCCGAAGAACAAGACCTAACATGTGTAACCAACAAGGTCGGCCTCCGCCAAGAGATTCATCCGAAAAATTCAAAGGATGAAGTGTAGATCATGGGAAAAGGTCGGTCACATGCCAAGGAACATCAAAATCAACACTCAAGGCTCCACAAACTTCAGAAGGGGTCTAGTAGATCACCAATATAAATAGGTCCAGGCAACTGGTAACAAGAAACTGTCATGGAAACCGATAGCAATAACTTGTTGAAAAATGATCCAAATTCTTTGTGGTTTGGGAATAAGGAAGATGATGAAGTCTCCAAGTATAATCCAACTCCACAAGATCCGATGAGCCAAATCCAAGACACACAAAAAGAAATGCTGAAACTGCAAACAAAAATCAAAATAGAAAGGAAAGTATTTTTGGTTGATGCAAGATTTCTATGAACCAGGGATGCTCCTGCATCAAACTTTCACTAAGGATTTCTACCAGCAAGTGAAGCGTGTTGGATTTTGGTCTTAGCAGAATCCTTGATAGATATAATTATTTGGTTACTTGATTTAGGTCTATGCTATGTAATGTAAATCATAATATTGGTCTGGTGGTATCATATGATGTAATTCTTGTAATTATGGGTTTACGACTTAGGGTTTAGTCGACCTTGTTAATAAGGTTGATGATCTTAATTTATTGGCAACTTTCTCATGTAATTTGTATATCGATTGTTGGTTAAGTCTTCATTATCAGAGAAGTATTTAGTGTGAATAAAGTCATATCATTTAGGTGAAGGTTGGAAAGGTTTTGTGTTGTAGAGTAGACATTAGTGCTTAACCAAAACTATATCAAGCATTAGTAGATACTTCTTTCACAATTCATTGTTTTTCGAATTGTAGCTTGATGATTTTGTAAGTCAATGAGACTTGCCTTTGTGATGAGTAGTGCGCTCTAGGCTATTGGCCGTTCTACATGTGCAAACCCCATTATAATTATGCATAATACTATTGCAAAGTATTCATCTGATTGTGGGTAGGGTTTTCCACCTTCATTTTTCCCTTTTCGGGTTTTACATGTCAAATATTGGTGTTATGTGTGTTGTGCTTTCATGTTAGATTTTTCATTGGGTTGTGCTCTGATTTAAAGTTTATAATTGAATTAATTGTTGTTATTGTTAGTAAAATATTTCACCCTCCCCTCTCAGTTTACTGTCGGTATCAGTGCATTCCAACATAAACATGTACAAGCAAGGAGCGCAGATGGGTGAGATCAGGAGAGGAAGTGGCACTAGGGTTTCTATAAACCATGGCGAGGTAGGGGAGGTTGCAGTGGAAATGGCGAAGGTGAGGATGAAGAAGATGGTGTCTAGAAGCAATAGATGGAGAGTGGCATTTGGGGTCTGCTAGAGATGCCCTACTCTGAGTAGTCCTCCTTTCCCCCCAATGTCTTAGATTCCTGCAAGGATATCAAGTTTTCCATCTAACACTTTTAGAGATTGGCATTTGCGGTGCAGATCGAACTGGGGTTGATGTGGGTGTTAGTGTTGTACATAGTGGTTCTTACATGTTCCTTCTCATTGTGGGTGCTATGGAAGGCCCGACTTTGCCCTGTGGTGATACTCAGTCTATAGGGTCAATAGTTTGGGCTGCTTGGACCTCCTTTTCAAGATCAGTCAGTGTGTGGATGGGGGCTGTGAATTTTTTCACTGGTGTACCATCCTCTTTTTTAGGAGTTAGTGGTGTAGTTCTTTGCTTAGGTTTTGAAGGGGTCATGCTTTGCCCCTATGATGGAAGGATTGTGGTTTTTCTTTTGTCCTAGTTTGGAAGGGTCGTTTGGGACTGAGGTGGTTCTTTTATTTTTTGGTTTTGTGATTGACTAGTTGGCATCATGGTCATTGGACGGGTTTAGATGCTATAGGGGACCTCTATTTGGGAGGCTTGGCTGTCTTTATTTTGTCCCCTTTTTGGCTAATTTTTTTGGGATGGATCCTATTTGGGGTTTTGGATGCCCTTCTTTTTGAGGCTGGTGGTGTTTATGTTTCTCTTTACTTATGTGTTGGGTTTCTTCCCCCTTTCTCCTATAGAGGTGGAGAATTTGGAGGAGCTTGTCTACTAGGAATCTGTTTGGATCAGGCCTCTTCTTAAGTGGAAGGTTTTGGGAGCCTTTTCAAAACCCAATTATCCAATAAAGCTTTATGGTTCCATCTTTTGGCTGTTGGACCTTGGTTCATGGTTAGAAGCTATGCTCTCTCTGCCAATGGTTTCCTTCTTTTCAACCCTTATTGAGGTGGGTCCCTATCCTATTGAGGTGGACAGGTGCTTTGTTGTTGGAGGTGTGACTACCAGATGCTTTGAGCTTGTTGGCTTCTTCCAAGTGGTTTTGGGAGCCATTATAAATGCCAAATCAAAGGTTAGGGGAGCCTTTGAAAAACCCCTTGCTTATGTTCATTTTTTAATGTATATCTTATGGTTTATTGTCTGGCTAGATGCTGATAGTTTCCAAGGGCCCGATATAGACTTTGGTTGTTTTTGGTTAATGTCTAGGCTAGCTTTTAGCTACCTAGAGTTTTTGTCTCAGGTTAAGGGAGCCCAAAAATTCATCTAACCCTAATGGTCTGCAGCATCGCTCGTGTGCTTCTGTGTAGGGAGTCCAGCCTGTCATTTGCCAATCATCTGCTGAGCATTTTACCTTGGTGTCAACACCCTTCAAAATCATGGTAAGTGTGCCAACTTTGCAACAACCTGGACAGTGGGTCAAACCTTCAACCTCCCCATTCTGAGGCTCGTGACATTACCATCATGCTGCGGGGTGAAACCCCAAGAAAAAACATATATTAATATATTATAATTTTAATATTTAATATATATTATTATATATTATATAATAATATTGTGATATATTATATATTAATAAATATTGAAGAGATATGCCAGATCATTTGCAGATGACTTGTTTACAACCAAACATAATTACCTTAAAAGTAAACCTTAATTGACAGGAGTTAAGTTTCAAATCCATTTATTATTGCAAGTGATGAGAAACATATTGAATAATATTAATTTGTTGACCTTGTGTGTTGATGAGATATATGACTTCATTATTATATAATTTCTTCACACAAGTGTAAGTAGATTAATGTATATTAATTAATTCACATCTACCTACCAAAAGCAAGTGCACATCAGTCATTCAGAGAGTATATTCACTAATGTGATCATTCTTTAATCCATTTCAACATTCTAAAAAACCACATATTATGATATTATATAATATATATTCTATTATACATTAATAATATATTAAATATTAAATAATAAATTTATAAAAAAATTAATAAAAATGATATATCCAAAGGTATGAGATATTTGTTACCTTATATGATATTTGTTACCTTTGAAAATAATCTACAACCTTGGCATTGCTTTGGGATTTGGCTAGGACATGCCAAAATTGGAAAGTCAACACAAAAGACATGTTGAAGAGTTTTCTTTGCTTTTTGTGATGTTATACTTGTGGTTGACAACTTTTTTTTAACCTGAAATTCATAAAACAAAAAAGGTTTTTAAAATGCCTTCAACAAATAAAATCTATTTTTTTTCAAATTAAAAAAATCCATTCATACCGTGATTAACATGAATTTTTTAATTTTAAATTTCATAATATTAACTTTAAGCCTATTCATAACCTTGTTCTTATATTAATTTATTAATACATAGTTTAACATTTCATTAATATTCTTAATAAATTTGTTTTGTATTAAATATTTAAAATATTTTTCTTTTAGTAGGTTTGTTTTTTATTTTTTATTATTGAAATCATAATTATAATTCGTTAGAAATAAATAGTATGAAAAATTATTAAGACAAATTGGTCAAAAAATCTTCTTCATTTTATTAGACAATTCATATTAATTTTAGCAACAATCACCACGAAAATTATATTCTACATATTGTAAAAAACTAATTTTATAAATTTTCTAATCATTTTTTACTATTAAATAATATCATTTAAAAATTTAATATTTAATTCAGTTATTTTAAATATTCACCTCGTATTTATATTTCTATTATAATCAATTCCAAAAATTTGATTTAAGTATTAAAACTCCAAAAAAATCTTTACATCCATGTTAACCTAGTAGCACTACAAAGAATAAACTACGAATTCCTGAAGCTTTTCTATACAATTTGCCAAATTTTTCTAGAGTTTTCGATGACAAATAACACATAATTATTGCAAAATTCAAATTTCCCCAAAACAAAAATTCTGGTGAGAATATTTTTTAAACGATGCTTAAAATGCAAAAAATACTTTAAATATTGCTCAAAGAGAACAACAAATTTCTGCGACGAACTAGTGGACGTGGCTGCAAGATGACCTAGTGCAGCATGATGGATGGCAATGAGAGTAGTAAATATATGGACACCAATACTAAATTAGCCGAAGGGATATAAGTTTACCATGAATTCTCAAAGACATTTTTATATGTAACTCACTAAACATTATATGATAATTAAATTAAATAATCATACAAAAATAATATTAAATTTTTTATTATCATAATTTAAATATATTATTATTATTCTTATAGTAGTATTATATTATAATTATATTGTTATATTTTTTAATTCTATTACCACATTTATATTATAATTTTAAAATATATTAATATAATTATAATATAAAACTATTATAAGAGTAAAAATATATTTAAATTATGTTAAAAACAGTGTTTTAATATTTACATCAACAATAAATTAAATTGAACCTAGCTTTAATATTAAACTAAAACAAACTGTACTTTGCTTAAATCATATTGAGCCCTAACACAAATTTAATGGTAACTTTAAACCAAATTTAATTGTAATTAGAATTGAACTCTAATCATATAGCAAATTAAACTGAAACTCTATACCAAATTAAACCCAAACCCTTAGCAAAATTGAACCCTAACCCTAACATTTATCTCTTTATCTCTTACCCTATCCTCTCTCTTTCTCATTTGCTCCATCTCTTCTACTTTTTCTTTCATAGACTCCTCTCCTATTCAATCTCTCTCTCTCTCTCTCTCTCTCTCTCTCTCTCTCTCTCTCTCTCTCTCTCTCCTCTCTCCCTCTCCTCTCCTATTCAATCTCTCTCTCTCTCTCTCTCTCTCTCTCTCTCTCTCTCTCTCTCTCTCTCTCTCACACACACACACACACACACACACACACACACACACACACACACACACACACACACACACACACACATCTCTTCATCCCTTGCTCACTCACTATCCCTCCTATCTATCTATTTATCTATCCTGCTCTCCCTTTCTCTTCTCATCTGTCTACATTTCTCTTTTTCTCTTCCTGCATCTCTCTCTCTCTCTCTCTCTCTCTCTCTCTCTCTCTCTCTCTCTCTCTCTCTCTCACTCACACACACACACACACACACACACACACACACACACACACACATCTCTTCATCCCTTGCTCACTCACTATCCCTCCTATCTATCTATTTATCTATCCCTCTCTCCCTTTCTCTTCTCATCTGTCTACATTTCTCTTTCTCTCTCTCTCTCTCTCTCTCTCTCTCTCTCTCTCTCTCTCTCTCTCTCTCTCTCTCTCTCTCTCTCTCTCTCACACACACACACACACACACACACACACACACACACACCATTGTCTCTATCTCTCTATTTATCACTAGCTCTACCTCTCTATCTCTTTATCTACTTATTTCTCTCTTCATCTTTTTCTAGATATCTTCATCTTCGCCTCTATCTTCCTCTCTCCCCCTATATCTCTATACATGTTTCCCCCCCACTCTCTCTATTCCTTCTCTCCCTACAGTAAACACAACATGAGCCTATTGATAATGAAACCTAATTAGCTTTTTGATTCATAAATTTTGTTTCAGTTGTGTTTAGATACCTTTAAGTGGATGCATAATTGATTTGAAGCAATCACTTCTTCATTGATATCCTTGTTGCACAAATAGTGCCATTTTCTAAATGACCTACTAATTGAGCTCATACACTACACAAATTTATACAAAAAAGACCATTTTTTTTTCCCTAATTGACGTTCCACCCTCTTTGGTGTACCCATTGCACACCAAGGTGCAATTGCTAGTTTTTATTCTTATTGTTGATTTATACTTCTTCACATAACATTTTATGTCTTGATCTAATGTTTAAAAATGAGTTTATATTTTCATACATTTTGAAGAAGATTTTATTTTAAAATTTCCACCTTGATTCTCAACATTTGATAGTAGAGTTAATATTTTTATATAAAGGACATACCTTTTTGTTAAAGGTTTTATTGCCATAGTGAGATTTTTTAATTTGTATTGTTTTATAAATTTATGAAGGGTTGAAAAATATGGCCTTGCCTCTCATTTTGATATCAAAAAATACATTAAACACTAAATACAAGACGTGGAACCAAAACATGGAATCTATTCTTGAACAAAGAGATTAGTGTTGTCCTATTGAAAAAGATCCAAGTCTATTTAGAATGTATAATAAAGATTAACCAAAGTTGGATAAGAAGGTACATGGAGAACCATTTTATCATGCCTTGGAGATTTCACCCTCTCGAGTTTCTTTGAGAAGATCATTGCATACTAAGAATGAAAAACAATAGTTGATAATTCATGAAATTGAAAATTTTATTATCTCAAAATATGGCTTTATGTTTTAAATGAAAGATGGTTATTTAGTTGTAGATCATTTGAATACTTTTTAATTTTATTGTTATTCATCTTCTATTTCTAAATCATAATTTGGGAGAATAAGATGAATGCATCTTATTACTTTTCTCTCTATCCTATTTTAGGAAATTTAATTATTTTCATTATTGGTAGCATTGTGGAAATCAAAATAAATAATATCATTCTCAATTTTATTATAAAGAAGATGAAAAGAAAATCCATTAAAATATCAAAAGGTTGCCACCATATTTTAAATGTCAAAGCTAAATGAGGGGCCTAAAGTATATCAAATGAAAGATAAATCCAAATTAAAAGGATTGACAAAATCCCATCGAGGAGTAGATTTAAGTGTTTAAATTATTGGAAGAGATAACATGAGAAGGAATGTAGAAAAAAAATAATCCATAGATTTATCCATACAAAAACCTTATAGTAGTGATCTATTTATTTTTGTTAACATTTTTATTTTTTTGGCAAAACACAAATGCATACTTTATATTAATAATTAGATAGAAAAGTTACATAATAGAAAATATAAGACAAAATGAGAAAAAGATTCAACAAAAAAAGACCAACCAAATACTAACTCAAAGAGCCCTGAGCACTCAATTTGAAAACCTATTTGCATCCTTCAAGACCCGAAAAAGTGACTAGCTCGGAGAGCATTCTCATTCTGATAAGCTATTCGCTAACCCAGAAAATGGAGATTAGAGACCCTAAGACTAGAGCATAACAAAACTATAGATAATTACAAAACTCACAGAGAAGCTATCGAAAAAAATGACAAAGAGCTACTCCATATGGAATTAAAGAAAAAATAGAGAGTACTAATTATCTGGAGAATTCTTTCTTGTCACCTCCTTGTTTGTTTTATCCATCTGCTGAGCAGTTTTCCCAAATTTGAAGTGTACGTAATATCCTTTTGGAACCCCTACTATCTTTTCAACTGTAGGAGCTTTTTCCACCGTCTAGAAATCTGATCGGTGGAGCACTATTCGATGCACATAATAATGCACATAATAGAAAAGGTATGAAATTTTTTTTTCCTCAGTCGAAAAACATAGCTCATTTTCAAAGACCTTGCAATTGTTAGATTCAAGAATAATTTTCATGGCATTGTAAATACTGACATAATGGAGTTTTTTCTTTAAAATAATTCTTAGGAAAATCCCACCCACCCATCCCTTGCCATTAAACAAATCATACTTCTTAATTGCCCTTTTAATATCATCCTCGGAGATAAAACTCTCTTTAATGTAGCTTGACCATAGATGTAACAAAGACCCATAATTTTGAAGCAAGTCAAAAGCATTTGATAAAGACACAGATACAACCTACGAAGGAACCTGCGAGGTACTTTTGGGCTTAGCACTTCTTCTCCAATTACGGTGATAATTGCCCACTGAATCTTCACACAATCCCACTGAAAATGTGTTTCAAGTGCTCTATTGTATAGGTCCCCGAGGTTGAGAACTGTCATCCTGTGAATGCAATTAATTTGCTTTGATTGAGTAGCTTATACTCCATCGCCATGAACATAGATGAGTGTAGAGCGCAGAGGGCAGAGAAGGTTGAGACAAAAAGAGCCTTTTCTTTCCTTAAATCCATCGTCAGGTAGGCTTCACACGATTTTTGGGACGCAATATTCTTAGAATATTAAATGCCTCACAAAAGGGAGAGATTTAACACATTTGGGAGATGCTTTCAATGTACTTTTCTGCATCCTACATATTTACTAGAGACCTTGCAAATCTACCATGCTCATTACCTTTTCCATCATGCTTAGAGGGAGTGCCACGATATCTTGATGGTTGAAAATGTGGAGGGAGATAGATTTAATTCAGCCTTAAGTGTAATTTTAGTGTTTGGAGCCAGCTCAAATTCTTGCTTTGGAATCCTTCACCATCCTGCACACGCGTATGGAACCACCACCTCAGTCAACAAGATGGCCACTTGTCCTTTTTAAATAAAATGCCTAGTAGATGAATTAAAAGTGTGCCACTAGACTTGGAGTTAGTGAAGAAATTTGTTAAAAGCAATATGTGAAAGATCCTCATCCAGGCAGATATCTTTTGAGTTGATCTTGACCTCCCTCAACTGAATTTGACATCCCTTATTGTCTAAAGAATCTGCCAAGCCATTTCTTTCTCTAAAGCAGCCAGTGAATGAGAAATTTTTGCAATTCTCCAATATCTCCCAGGCCTCCTGATGGATGTATCTCACACTCTATTTTGAAGTATCGAGTTCCTTGAGGGCTGATATTGTGTTCAGAGTCTCCCTCATTTATAATATTTTTTATGTGTAGGAAGTAAACCATTTGCAGATCATACACTAATGTTGCGGCTTTTGCAAAATTATTAGTACAATTTGGGATGCATGCCAAAAACTGCTTGAAGAATGGCATCCCTTGCCTCCTGAATGACATATCCAAGTCCTGAAATGTCAGGGTTACATTTTGCAGCTCCATCAAAGTTAACCTTCTATTGAGATTCGCTTGGAGATTCCCACTTGATTTCTTTCCTATTTCTATGAATGTTTGAATTCCTGCGAAGTCTACCTTTGAAGGGAATACTTATTCTTGGCGAATCCTTAAGAACACAATTGTCCTGGGAGGAGAAAGAGGATTCCATTCTTTTCTTCTTAATTATATATACCTTTACCACTTCTGAGATAGATTCCTCTATCTTATCAAGAGCATGCTTTAACTGGTTATTTTCCTTTCTAAAGATTCTCCTATTCCTTTCCCACCAACTGTTCCAAACTAAAATAGCTGGAGCAACTTCCCAATGACTGGAAAAATGGATTCTGTGTGCATCTTAGGCCATCCTTCCATCATCAAAGTCAATGAAGATGGAAAGGGACCATGCTAGTGTAGTTTATTACATAACCAATTCCAGCATGCATATGTAAATACATAGTTAAGGAGAAGATGGTCTGTAGTCTCAATTTCCTTTTTGCAAAGAACAAATGTGAATGGAAATGCTAACCCCATTTTGTTAAGTCTCTCACTAATGAGAATTATTCCTTTTATGGATAACCAGGCAAATGCTCTTGCCTTTTGGAGTCTCACATCTAACCAGCAAAAGGAGAAACAGCTCTTCTTCTTAATTTGATGGGACACTTAAAATTTCATATCCTTCTTGAATAGTGAGTACACACCTAATTTTGAGTGAGACCATATTAGCTTATCGCTTCCCTTAGTGGAGTGACTGATTTATTTTTAAGCGCCTCTTGAAGTTTCAGCTTTAAAGATTGGGGGCCACCACTTTTGAGAAGTCTTTCCATCTGGCATTGGTAGGCAATTTTGATAAACTATTGAGAAATAATAAAAAAATTTGGACCCCCAATTTTTCTTTAAAAGAGTTTTATTTCCTTCATGTTGCCAATTCCAGGAAGGGGTGGATGTCCATTCCAAGAATTCTCCCAAAAGTGGGCTTTTTTCTCATCAGGAATCAACTAGGAGAGGTGTGGAAGGAGAAATTGTCATAATTTGGCCATAAAGTTCCACATTTGAGAACCAACTGGGAGATCTAGAGCAGTAAATATTCTTTCTGGGTTAGCTAAGCCAATATATTTTTCTATAATAATTGAAGCCCATTTGGATTGGGGATTTGAGTACAACTTAAAAACTAATTTAAAACCTAGAGCTAAATTTTGAATTTCCAAATTATGAATACTAGTGCCACCATTATCTTTACATATAAAATATTTATCCTAGGCCATCAAATGAATTTTCTCCTTAGATTATTTGGGACCTTTCCAAAGGATTTGTTTAAGATTTTATTCACTTGAGGACATGACCCCTTTTGGGATGGGAAGGATTGACATAATGTAGTTTGGAAGCATTGCCAAAATAGATTTAATCAATAGAGCTCTGCCTACTAATGAAAGCTAGGAATTATTCCATGAGGAAATTATTTTATGGACAGAGGATAGAATATCTGTTAGGATAATCGATGAACAACTGAGAGGGGGGGAGGGGGGGCTGAATCAGTTGTTAACATATTATGAAACTTTAAGCACACAAAACCTTTTATCAGAATGCATAAACCAAATAATGGAATACCAGTTATATCAATTAAGCACAAACATAAATCATTAACAAAATACCATGCATCCACAACACATAACACCGAGATTTGTACGTGGAAAACCTGGTAAAGTGAAAAACCATGGTGGGAAGCCTACCCATAGTCATATGATACTTTTGAAATAAGTATGTGATTACAATAAGGGGCCTATACATACAGAAAGGCCAACAGTCTATAGTGCACTACTTATCACAAAAGAGCCTCACTGACTACAAAAGACATCTAGACAACAATCCAAAAAAAAGAATGAACTGCAAGAATAGCATCTCCTATGCCTGAGTACAATTCTAGTTAAGCTCAGTGTCGAAGATCTTAAACCTCTTACACAAACCCAATTCAATCACCTATGATCGACCAAAACATCTGCATATGATTACAACTTTATTCACGCAAAAATAATCCCAAAACCACAACCGATAATCTACAAAGAGATCTTACATCATATTTATACCAACCGAGCACCTAAACAATTAGGTCGGCCACCTAAAAAATAATACAATAAATCCATTACATAAACCCGCAAACCAATGATAATCCATGTCAACCTAAGACCGAAACAACATTAACCAAACAATAAATCCAACTGGTAACGCATTGGGAGCATCCACCAACACTTTACACAAACCAGTCCATAACCTAATAGAATAGGACCAGACCTAAAATAGCTCACCATAAGACAAATGAAATACCACTAATGAACTGGAACACGAACATGATAATCATCAGTATCCTAAAAGAACCTTCTAGAAGCCACACAAACACCACTTATCGAATCCATCAAAAGATCTTCAATGAAGCTTTGCTGGTAGAACCCTTACTGGTAACCAAAAGGCTTACTAGAACATATGATAGCTTCCAGATCACCAAATCCTGAACCAACTAAATGTGACACGCATCTAAATAACATGAATGACCAAACAAAACCAATTCCACCAATCAGAACATACCAAAGACAAATCTCCTGATCATCATCAAAGTCCAACTACTCTGCAAGAACCTAGTAGATAACCAAATAAGCTAGTGTTGACATCAATGACAAACATCAATGCAACACATAATCAACTCTTCCAAATTGACAAAAATCTCCCACTTTGGAATTGATGGCAAGACTAGATGTGAAAAACATCCAAGTACCAAGAAGTGCCAAACAAGCCTCCCCCAATGGAAGACATCCAACAAATGATATGTCAATGAAGTTCTAAACCAATAACCAAACCATAGACCAAAATCCCCCTATGATTGATATCTCTGTTAAGCTTTGTTTTCCACATGTATACCTCTCCCCCTTTGACAACAATGCTAGAAATATGACATAAACATCAAAGAAAATCATAGAACCTTCGAACCACACAGTTGACTACTCCCCATGAGTAGTAGCACCAACTCATCAATCCAGAATGAATGATAGTTCTGATAATGCATACCAAACTAATGCCAATCAACATCACTCAAGTCTCAATCGGAGGGGCAGACACCCCCAATCTATCTCTAAAATACTCAAATAATTCCCTGGGCAAAGGTTTATTTAAGATATCTACAATCTACTCTTTAGTGTTCATATAAACCAATTTGACTTCATTTGCTTCCACCTTTTCCTTCAAAAAGAACTATACTTGATTGATATGTTCTTTGTCTTAGAATGAAATACCAGATTATTTGATATGTCAATAGCAAAAAAGTTATCACAGTGAATACCTACATGTTCATTGCAATCTACCCTTATATCCTTAAGCATTTGCTTCATCCATAGAACTTGTGTACAACTAGTAGAAGTACATGATTATTTCTTGTTGATCCATGAAACAAGTTTTTTTCCAAGAAAGAAAGCTCCACTGGATATGCCTTTCCAATCATCTATATCTCCAACCCAATCTGCATCTATATATGCACATAATGTAAAGTTATCATATTTGGGATACCACAAACCATATTCAATTGTTCCTTGTAAATATTTGTAAATCGTTTTCACTACACTCTCACGATTCTCTCTAGGATCACTCTAATATCTTGATCCAATACAAACTACATTCATTATATCCAGTCTAGTTTAAGTTAAATATAGAAAACCTCCAATCATAGATTTATACCTTGTAGGATATACCAGAGATGATACATCTTTCTTTGTCAATTTCTCACTTGTAACCATAGGAGTACCAACTGGTTTAGAATTCTTCATACCAAGTTTCTTCAACAACTCTCTAGCATACTTAGTTTGATAGATGAAAATACCTTTATCAATCTGATTAATCTGCAAACCTAAGAAAAATATCATTTCTCCAATCATAGACATCTCAAATTCATTCCTTATATTATTAGAGAATTCGATACATAACTTTTCCTCACCTCTAAAAATGATCTTATAATACAAGTTACTATCAGCATTACCTTTAGTGAAACCAAGCTTCAAAAGATATTTGTCCAATCTAGCATACCAAGCTCTAGGGGCTTTTTTCAATCCATATAAAGCTTTCCTCAATCTGCAAACCATGTTACTTTCATCTGAAAGTGAAAATCCATTAGGTTCCTCAATGTATACTTCCTCTTCAAGATCTCCATTTAGAAATGCACACTTAACATCCATCTAATAAACCTTGTATTTCTTATGGGCAGCATAAGCAAGAAATAATCTCACTGCTTCAATCCTAGCTACCAGAGAAAAATTTTCACCATAATGAATTACTTCCTTCTGAGAATATCCTTTACAAACCAATCTAGCCTTGTTCCTCACAACTTGTCCATCTTCATTCAATTTATTTCTAAAAACCCATTTAGTTGCAATAATATTCTTATTTTTAGATCGGGGAACTAAAGTCCATGTGTTGTTCTTTTCTATCCGGTCCAATTCCTCTTCCATAGCTTTCATCCAACTTTCATCCTTACATGCTTCATCTACTAATGTCGAATCAATTTGATAAATTAAACATAACTCTTTAGCTGCCAACCTTCTTCTTATTATCACTCCTTTGCTTTTGCCTCCAATGATCTGATTTTGTAAATGATTCAACCTTACATACCTAGGAGTCTTAAAAATTTTTGTTTCTCTACTCCGATCTTCAGTTGTTGAATTTTTTGATGTTGTCAAAGTAACTGGTTCAACATTCTATTCTGGTATAGGTGTTAACACTTCAGTTATGATCATTGCCACTTCTGGTTCTCTCTCATAAGTTCTAATTTGACCTCTATACTGTTCATCCACCTTGACATTAGCGCTCTCCACAATTCTCTACAATATTTTGTTATAACATCTATATAATTTTCTTTCATTTTAATAACCAATAAATATTCCTTCATCACATCTAGGATCAAACTTTCCAATGGAGTCATCTCTTTTGATATAGCATGTAGTACCAAATATTCTGAAATACTTAACTATAGCTGTATGAATAAACCATAAATCATAGATTTCAATTTTGTCTTCCCATGTCCATGGGGGGGATAGACATTAAAAATATGAGAGATTTCAATAAATCCTTGGTGACCAAGCAACTGTGGAGATATCTTGAAGAGAACAATGAATGGATTTACATTTTCAGACATAAATACCACATTCAGGGTATCCAAAACATGCTGGAATCTTATGACCTTCCCAACTCTGTCTTTGATTTATGGAGCAATTTCTTTGGTTCCACCAATATTATATTGCATGGTTGTAGATGGGCATTGGGGAATGGAACTAAAATCAAATTTTGGGCAAACTGGTGGATTGGTGATGGCCCCCTTTCGAATTCTATTTGGGCTCCTCCTTTCAAAGAATTATGTCTCAGAAAAATTAGCTCCTGGAGGCTGATTATATTAGAGATGGAGCCTAGTTAGATCTCAAATCTATGGATAATTATTTGATACCTTTGCAACCCTGGTTAAGCTATATTCATATCCCTCATTCCAATGTGGAGGATGAAGTGTTATGTAATTTGTCCTCTTTAGGGAAATTGAAGGTTGTCGATGCCTACAAGTTCATCTCCAGAAATTTCTCTCCCTCCCCATTCTAGGCTAGTATCTGGAATAAGAATTTAATTCAAAAAATTAACATCCTTTTTTGGCTTTTCATGCAGGGTAATATTTATACCATTGACAAACTTTGCAAAATAGGTCTTCCTATTACTAACAGATGCTTCCTATGTAAAGAAATGGAGGAAAATACTAGTCATCTTTAGCTGCACTGCTCTTTTGCCATGGATATTTGGAGTTTCTTCCTTGATATTTGGAACACTAATTGGGTCTTCCCTAATTCTATTAAAAGGTTGTGGTTTGAATGGAAGTGCCCCTTTGACAATCAGGCTTTGGGTGTCCTCTAGGATATGTCTCTTCCTCATATTTCTTGGGGTATTTGGAATGAAAGAAACAATAGAGTTTTTAGAGATTTGGAATCTCCTACACTTGTTGTGGCTATTAGAATTACAAATGCTATCAAGGAGAATTTTCTTCACTCCTTCCCCAGTAGAAGGAACAAAAATCTCCTCCCTATTCTCTAGGAGGAGTGGGATACTATCAAACGGTGGAAAATTGTCTCGAATATCTCCATTCCTTTGCACAAAATTAAACAATGCAAACAAAATGTTCTATGGCATCCCCCCCTATGGGATGGATCAAAATCAATATGGACAGGGTGACTAAAGGGAATCCTGGGTCGGATGGGTGTGGGGGAGTGGATAGGAATCATATGGGTTTGTTGGTTTCTGCGGTGACACTCCCTCTGGGCACCCAATCCAACCATTTTACAGTGGCCAGCGCTACCCATTTTGGGTTACACATGGCTAAAAGGGAAGGATTTAGAAAGGTATGGCTAGAATCTAACTCACTCAACATTATCAATTGTTTGAATGAGCATATGGATCCTAGTTGGACTATTGCCAACTTGATTAAAGATTGTTGTGATATGATTAAAGAGCTGGATGAATTAAAATTTTCTCACATATTTCGGGAAGGCAATAAAGCGACGAATTTATTGGCCAATATGGTAGTGGGCTACGTGGTGGAAAAATGGTGGAGCAATCAAGACTCTTTTCCAGAAAACTTATGCAACCTGGCATATGATGATACCATCTGCTTGTAGTAATCAATGAAGAACAATCATGATTTGATTAAGTTGTTGGGGAAATGGTTTCCTTTCAATTTCCCTATTCGAAGATCTAGAAACTTCCCTTGTGCTTGGATTTTTTGTCCTCTTTTGTGGCCCCTATCCTACTTCTATTTGGAGACTTGTCTGGTGTGGCCAATTTCTTGCTTCTGTTTGGTGACCCAAACCATTATGGGTGGGGACAAGAATAGGCAAGAACCACCCACTTTTGATAAATGGAAGAAAAATAAGGAGGTGTGGCAGGAAATTGTTGATGGGGGAATGGTTCCCTTCTTGGAAAGACTCCATGGCCCTTCTCCTCTACTCATGGAAACGTTTGTCAATGGTTGGAAGAAAGGGGTTTTGAGAGCTTATGGTTCTGAATTTCAGCTGGATGAAACCATGGTGGCTACAGTTATAGGTTTGCCTATGAATGGCAGAAGTTTTCAAAGAGACAGAAAAATAGGGGAGGAAGACATGGTAAATTTTTTTGATAAAGATAAGGAGCATTCAAGAGTTAATAAAATGGCTGATGGTGGCTACAATAGAAATGATCTTATGGCTCCTTGGGTAGATATGGTCAAATTCATCATGAAGTACATTACGCTTGATGACAAATATGCCAGTATCTTTTCTTATCATTTTACCATCTTGAATCACTTTAGGCATGGAAAAATTTATTTTGATTCCTTTCTATCTGGTTTCTTCTTTGGAGAATAGTCTTGAAAAACATGCTAAGAATCTAAATAATCCAGTCCTCCATGATAGGCTTATTGTGCTCATTATGGAGTACAGCAAAGCCCTTAAAGTTGTGCCCTCTCTCTGAGAAAGGCCAAATCCCTAATACTAGTGTTCAAGATGTCTCTTATTTAGATATGAAGATGGAGGAAAGTGGGAGTGCCAAACCTCTTATTGACCCTGATTATAAGCCGCTTGAAGAGGGTGAGATGTTGGTCACTTCTAGAACCCATAGCAGCATGAACCCCCCAGATGGGCTGCAAGTAAATATAAATCGACCAACAAGATGATTTCTAAAACTGAGCCTTATTCCAAAAAGAAGAAGTTGGCTGGTAAAGACTATGCTTCCAAGACCTTGAACCAAGAAATTAAATTGGGCATTCCTCTTATGTCCTGAAGGAGAAGTAGGGGACTCTACCTAAAGATGTGGATAGTGGTTTACAAAAGGAAAGTTCTTTGATGAATCTGGTGATGGAAGTGACTAGAAGCCAGAAGAACTATTGGAAGTGGGTAGGGAAGGAGATTGATACCCTCAAAGAGGGGATTAAGGATATAATTGATATCTTCTCTGATTCACTTGAGCCTAGCAAAATAGAGAAGCTCATGATCATGACCTAGAAGGTTTCACATGATGTTGAGGTTATGAAATGTAAACATGAGGAAAGAATTGAGAAGGTTGAATAGTCTATGGAGGAGATCAAGAATAACCTTAAGAATCTGGTTGACATAAGCAAGGAGGCCATGCAAATAGTCTCGAGGGGCTGGAAAAGATCAATGCCATGGTGGTGGAGTAAATATCCAATCCTATTGACAGTGATCCTGATGAAAGTAATAGAAAGAAAGATCTGGGGGATGAAGACTTTGGTGTTGGTGGCAATAAAACTATAGGCCCTAGTTCCAGGACTAGAAGCAGGAGCAGCAATAAGGGTACCTCCAGGTTCATTATGGAGGAATTGGATGAAATCAATAGGGTTACAATCAAGAAGAACAAGGAGCTAGTGCACTCGCTTAATTGAGGGTTTGTCTATGTTTTGTTTTGTTGCTTGTTATTTCTTTTTGCTTTTGTGTTCGGTCTAGGGTGTTCCCCTATTTTGCTATTGTTTCTGTTTGGTTGGTTGATGGCTAGGTTCTATAAAACTCTTGGTTTCAGGTCCATGTAAAACCCGTTGATCTTGATTAAAAAAAAACCATAACTCATAAGTTGTCTTACTGGTGTCTCCTTTGATATGAACTCTGTTGAATGTGTACACCATCGTGCTCACATCTTCTCTCTAAAAGATATGTGTCAAATTAGCTTCCATCATCATATATCTAGCTGCATCCAGGATAGTTTTGTTCTTTCTTTCCACAACACCATTTTGCTGAGGTTTCTAGGGTGGAGACAACTGTCTCCTTATCCCATGTTTCTCACAATAACTGTTAAATTCACTGGATGTAAATTCACCACCCTGGTTGGATCTTAAGTATTTGATCTTCAATCATGTCTCTATCTCAACCATAGCTTTAAAGTTCTTGAATTTTTCATAGGCTTCAGATTTCTCCCTTAGAAAAGTAACCTGTGTATCATTCTAGAATAGTAATCGATGATTAGCATGAAATATCTAACAACCTGAATACTTTTTATTCTAGCAGGACCACATAAATCAGTATGAACAAGATCAAGAACATCATTATATTTATCTTGAATACTATTATAAGAAGTTTTGACTTGCTTTCCCATTTGACATTCCTTACATACTGGGTTATGAGGCTTCACAATCTTAGGTATATCTCTAATTGCCTTAGTTGAATAGATGCAATCAAAATTCACATGACACAACCTCTTATGCCATAGCCAACTCTCTTCAATATGTGCAATCAAACATGTCTTCTCACCATAGTTCAAATAAAATATGTTACCTGTAGTCTGAATACCATTTTTAATCTACAATCTAGATCTGTTGATGATTTTGCATTTTCCATCCTTGAACTGTAATTGAAATCCCTTATCCACCAACTGACCTACACTCAAAATATTATGCCTTAAACCTTCAACATAGTATAAATTGTCGGTATTATTCTTACCATCCAATGATATAGTTCCTCTTCCTCTGATCATGCATCCTTTGTCATCTCTTAGTCTGACCAGACCACCATCAAATTCTTGTGAAGATATAAACTTCCTCTTATCTCCAGTCATATTATATGAACATCCACTATCTATCACCCATTCATCCTTGTCTTCAGCTTTAGCAGCAAGGGTATTCTCTTCATTATGAATGAGAAGTTCTGGAGCATCTTCCTTGATAACTAAGAATACCCATTCCTTTCCATTGTCGAATCCACTAGCTGATTGTTTTTCTAGTTCATCATCAAAATCATCAGTTACACCTTCCTCATCAACATAATAGCATGATTTGTCTTTGTTCCTCCTATACTTATGCTTTTTTTGATATTCATGGTTAGGCTTAAAAGATCCTCTAGCTTTCACCTCAAATCTTGAATTCCTCTCGCGAAATCTAGATGCAAAATGACCTATCTTATTAGATGCAAAACATTTGAAAGGTGATTTTCCTTCATACTTACTTCATGTTAGACCTTTAGGTACTCTTCTAGCAAATAGGTGTTGAAGTTCTTCAATCTCTTCATCTTATTTCCTCATATCCTCCAATTCCTTCACATATAATGTTTTCCAATCACTCTTGCCGGTTGATGATGTAGATGCCTTCATTGCAGAATCTATCTTTGCATCTCGTTGAGGACCGAATTTTTCAAGCTCAAAAGCAAATAACTTTCCAAACAAAGTATCCCTATTAATAGAAGTGTTAGACATTTTTCTTAGCTTATTAATTGCAATAACCTTCATCTTTTAAGCTGATGGAAAAACTCTCAATACTTTAGAAACAATCTCATCTTCGTTCAGAGATCCACCACAACATTGAATTCGCAAAACAATTTCATTGACTCTTTCCATAAAAGAAGTAATTCTTTCATCTTCCTCCATTCTTAGGTTTTCATACCTTACTTGGTAACCATCAATTTTAGCAATTTTAACAATAGGGTCACCTTCATTCAGAGTCTCCAACTTATCCCATATAGCTTTTGCAGATGATTTGTCTATTAATCCCATTACTTGCTGATCTGAAAGGGCACTCAAAAGGGCTTCTCTCACTCTACAATCATTTTCAATGTTCTTATCCAAGTCTGTTGGAGGAGGGTTGTCAGATGCTGGATCTTAAGGGGTATAGCCTTTCTTAGTGATCTCCCAAATCTCCTTGCTAAGACATCTCAGATGAGTCTCCATCTGAAGCTTCCATAATCTGTAATTTGTTCCTTCAAGCCTAGGGTTGTCCTTCCCATAAGAAATTGAAGTTTAATGATTACTCACCATAGGATCTTCCTCAAGTGGTTAAGCTTATGCAGAGAGGACAAAGCTCTAATACCAATTGTTAGGATAACCAGTGAACAACTGAGAGGGGCAGGCTGAATCTATTGTTAACAGATTATGAAAATTTAAGCACACAAAATCTTTTACCAAAATGCATAAACCAAATACTAGAATAATAGATATATCAATTAAGAATGAACATAAATCATAAAATAAATACCATGCATCCACAACACATAACACCAAGATTTGTATGTGGAAAACCTAGTAAAGGGAAAAACCACGGTAGGAAGCCTACCCATAGTTAGATGATACTTTCTACATTAAGTATGCGATTACAATAAGGGGCCTGCACATGCAGGAAGGACAATATCCTAGAGCACACTACTTATCACAAAGGAGCCTCACCGACTACAAAATATATCCAGACTACAATCCAGAAATAAGAATGAACTGGAAGAATATGATCTCCTATTCCTGAGTACAATTTTGGTTAAACTCAATGTTGGAGGCCTTAAACCTCTTACAAACACCCAATTTAATCACCTATGATTGACCAAAACCTTTGCATATGATTAAAACTTTATTTGCACATAGATAATCCCATAACCACTATCGATAATCTATAAAGAGATCTTACATCATATTTATACAAATTTGGGACCTAAACAATTAGGTTGGCCACCTAAAAGATAATACAATAAATCCATTACATAAACCTACCAACCAATGATAATTCAAGCCAGCCTAAGATCAAAACAACATTAACCAAACAATAAATCTAACCGGTAATGCATTGGGAGCATCCACCAACACGTTACATAAACCAGTCCATAACCTAACAGAATAAGACCGGACCTAAAATAGGTCACCATAAACCAAATGAAATACCACCAATCAACTTGAACACAAACACGATAACCATCAACATCCTAAAAACCTTCTAGAAGCCGCACCAACACCACTTATCAAATCCATCAAAAGATATTCAATGAAGCTCTACTATTAGAACTCTTACTGGTAACCAAAAGGCTTACTAGAACATATGATAGCTTCCAGATGACCAAATCTAGAACCAAATGAGTGTGACATGCATCTGAATTACATTAATGATCAAACCAAACTAATTCCACCATTCAGAACATACCGAAGACAAATTTCTCCTAATCATCATCAAAGTCCAACAACTCTACCAGAACCTGGTAGACAACCAAAGAAGCTATTGTTGACATCAATGACAAACAGCAATGCAAGACATAATCAATTCTTCCAAATTGCCAACAATATCTAACTAGAAGGATCTTTTGTTCCTTCCCACTAACAAAATGATGTCAAGATACTTGGAAGGAAGGAAGTCAATCTTCAAACCCAATAAGTTTGTAAGCTTGGTTGAAAGAAAGGGAGAGCAATTAGGAAGGAAAAACTTTAATTTGCAAGTGTTAATTTTTTGTCCTGAAATATCACAATACACTAGCACTCTTTTGATCTCCTTAGCCTTCCTCATTAAAGATTCCCCAAATAGAAAAGTATCATTTCCAAATAAAATGTGTGTGACTAAGATCCAAGTTTTGTGTAGCTTGACTCCTATCCAAATATATCTTCTATGGTGGGCAATAATAGTTATACTTAGAGCTTCAACCATAATACTGAATAAAAAATTAGATAAAGGGTCCCCTTATCTCTCCCCTTCAGAAGTAGAGAAAAGACCACATGGACTTCCATTTACCATGAGTGGGTATTTGTCTTAGTAATACAAGAGAGACTCCATTTAGTCCATTGTTTTGAGAAACCAAATCTTGATAGAACTTGTTCTAAAAAATTCCAATTCACCCTTCATATGCTTTCACCATGTCAAGTTTTATAATCATCACTTCTAATTTGTAGAGGTTGATGGAATGCAACACTTCATGGGTTATTAAAACTCCTTCCACTATATTTTTTCCTAGAACAAATCTAGATTTTTCATGTAAGATTAAACTTGGAATCAAATTGTCCAACCTCAAAGAAATCACCTTTGTAAACATTTTATAGATTGTGTTGCAAAGAAAAATGGGGTGGAATTTTCAAAAAAAGGAAGGAGAGGTAGATATAGGAATGAGAGCAATGAGGGTGGTATTTAACTATTTGAGGATGTTACCATTCCACTTTGATTCTTCTAATGCTTTCCAAACACTAGGGCCCAAAAAATTCCAACGATTCTAAAATAATAATGCCATGAAGCCATCTAGACCCAAAGCCTTATTTGGTGGCATAGAAAATGGTGCACTTCTAACTTCATCTAAAGTAAAGGGTTTGAGAAGTTTCTCATTATTTTCCTAATATATAAGCTTAGCGATGGAGTCTAATAGTTCTTGGGAATCTCCTAAATCATTACTAGATGAAGCTAAAAAGAGGCTTGAGAAAAAATTGACCACTTCTATTTGAATCTTCACTTTCTCAATTAATATTTCACCTGAAGCATTATTGATTTGAAAGATGGAATTGTGAGCTCTCTTTATCTTGACGAAAGCGAATTTTTTTTGTGTTTTTATCCCCTTCTTTGACCTAGTTTTTCCTTGATTTTTGTTTCCATTATATCTCCTCTCTTTTGAGAATTTACTCCAACTATTCCTGAAGTTGTTTTTGAAGAAGATATGTAGACTCATTAATGACATTTTGAATTATATTCTCATTAACTACTTGGAGCCTCTGCTCTAGGTCTAATTTCAAAGAAAATATATTCTTGAAGGTATTTAAATTTAATAATTTGATATTTCCTTTGATGAATTGAAGTTTACTCTAGAGCTGAAACATTATGGAGCCTATGATAAATGAATCGAATTGCCACCATTCTCATAATAGGGGTAGAAATCTTGGATCACATAACCTCATTTTCTAGAATTTAAAAGAAGACTTCATATTTCTATTTCAATTGACAAAGCTCAAATCTCCTGGAATTGGAAAATGATGATCCAAAATACTTGAGAATTTGGGAGGTACAAGAACCAAAGTTGGAGATCCAAAGTAGGTTCAAAACGAACGTATCGAATCTTTCAGTAATGTGAAGGAAAAGTTTCCTTCTATTTGTCTAGGTTGTTGAGCCACTAGATGGTGGCTAGTGCTTAAATCCACTATTTGTGACAAAATTGTTGAAATCTTGCATTGTCTTCAAGGGGGAAACTATTCCTCTACTCTTATCTTTATTTGATAGAATTTCATTAAAATATCCTTCCCAAATGAAAGGATCATCAGGAAAGTTAGCTAAGATTGTAGAAAATTGAATCCCATAAATATTGTTTCCCACCTAAAAAATTTGGACCATAAATATTGAGGAGATGAAAAGATAAGTTGTATGTCAAAATCTTTACATGAATATAGCTTTTGTTTTACTGAAGTTTCTCACCTGAATATGATTGGCCTTCCAAAGAACTGCTAGTCCCATAGATGCTCCAATGGATGGGGAAGCAACATACTTCTATTTTTTCCATATTTTGAATAGTTGATCAGCCTCCAACTTAAAATTTTTTGTTTCTTTTAACATGATCGAAGTACCCCCACAAGTCTCTAGCTGAGATATAATGAGGCATTTTTTGTTAGTAGCATTTAGGCCCCTAACATTCCATGATAGAGAGTTTATTATTTTCATGGAGAATGAAATGTTTTCCATGGTCTAATATATTCATCTAGTGTTGCTTGTATTCCTACTTTTACTTCTTCCTCTATTTTGGCAAATTTATTTCTTTAAACTTCTTTCGCCTTTGAATTTTTTTTAAAAGGATTCCATGATGAAAAAAGGGGAGTCTAAAATATACTAGATTGAGACTGGGGATTGACTATAAGATCACTTAAACAAACCTCAATTCTTAATTTCTCATCTTTGTTCTAAGTGGCAATATTATCCTATGAAATTGGCTCCAAAAGGGAAATGAGGTTAGCCTTTTGTGTATCTAGAGCATCAAAACCCCCTATCACTTCTCTCCCCACACCAAGATCATACTGGGCTCTTTGGATTTCATCATCTTCTTCCCAAGCTACTTCATATTCTATTGCCTTTGAGAGGGCCATGTTGGAAAGGCAATTTTTGGAAAAAGATGTGAATCATGTTTCCTTGACATGTAGAAAATATTTGGATTAGATATTGGATCTTTACATAGTGTTATGTCTCCCTTAACACATTTCATACATTCTAAAGTTAAATGACCAATTGAATTTGTGTTGAAATCTAATATCTAGGGGTCTTCCACAACAACCCATTGAGTATATTTTCTAAATTTTGTCTGGATGAAGAGATGTTTAGGGAAAGATCTTGAAAAATATAGGAGGACGCAAACCTGAATAAAGAGATCTATGTGTTTGAAGGGTCTAAGATAATTTTTAGCAAAAATTCTAGTCTAGTTGGCTAGGGTTTGAAATATATCCAAATCTCTAAACTCTAGAGGAAAAGATGGGAGATAGACCTAGAAGGGAGAAAAATTGATAGAGGAAGATGAAGAGAAAAAGTTAGCAGCCCATATTTGAGTATGAAGACCATAACCATCTAGAAATAAGGACTTAAATCTAAGTGCTTTATCCCTAGAAGTTTTATAAAAAAAGATGGAAATAAAGAAGCCATTTACCTCATCTATATAAAAAACTTTTAGAACTCCTTATTATGTGAAATTTACTCATGAGGTTAACTAAGAAATATCAAGGTTGAAAATCTAGAACTTACCGATCAAAGCCCAGTCTTGGAGTTACATGATTTGAGGTGCAAGGGTTTCTTATGGAACGGTTATGAAGAGCATGCCTATTGAGTGGAGTCTCCTAACATTAGGAAGAGCTAGAGATTCCTCCACACTTATCAATTTGGATTCTTCTTTCTTGATCCACTTATTTAGGACCACTAACTGATTTGAGGGTTTTTATAGTTTTCTTCTTCTAAAGTGTCTTTCTCTTTTTCTATGTTCTTTCCATTTTTCAGGAAAGAAGGTAGAGAAAAATATTGTTGGCTGAGAGTGACCCTTGTTTGGAGATAAGGGGGTTCAACCAAGGGGGATGTTATTTGGTGTAGAATTTTCCCATGAAATTGTAATAGGAATAAAATTGGGGAAGGATCTAGGGTTTTTGCCCTTTTGCTAGAAGGTTTGTTCCTAACGCTGACAACTTGCATCTTGTGCTTTGTTGTAGGGCCCCCAACATTGAAACATAGAGAGAGATGACCTTATTGTATCTAACATCTTTAGAATCCAAGCATCTTGATTCCCGCGACCATGGATGACACTGTGATAACTTTGAAAATTTACCATTGGCAGATCTCTGCCAAATGTAGTCACCTTCCTCCTCCATATTTTTTTGAACTTTTTTTGTTAACATTATTAGTGATGATTCTTGGATTTTTGATTGAGGTTTCTGCCATCATATGAAACACAACAAAGAGTGGTTTTTGACTTAGAGAAAGTAAGATAAAGGAGAAATTATCCTTGGTGAAAATGATACTAACTAGATTGTTGGTAAGGAAAATTTTTAATGATGTTTAGGTGATGGAAGGGTTAAAACACTTGTTGAGTTTCTCATATTCCTAAACCTGTGAGAACTTAATTAATATATACAAGTTGAGTGATTCAAATATGTACATGTGACATTTGACAAGTCTTAATGTAGGTTGGTGAGAGGCGACTTAGTTGTAGCTAAATGATCTTATATTAGGACTTTATTTATGCTAAATGCCTCCACATTTTATCAACTCTACTAGTTTTATTTGCAAGACTAAAAATGCATGTATTTTTTAGCACCAACATTGAGGACACATTATTGAAAAAGGGCCTTTGGGCCATTATTAATTTAAATAATTGTTAATGTTTTTAAGTGTTTTTTAAAAAAATTATTTCTATGAGCATTATGTATTTAGTAAAAAAAAAATTTCTTTTATTATTAGAAGCTATAGGCCAAAACAACTATTGGAAATTATTCATTTAAATATATTTAGTTGAGTGTATGTGGGTCCTATAGAAAAACCTTGGTATTATGTGTTATTCATTGATGACTCTTGTAGATAGAGTAGATTTATTTTTCACATGCTAAATATAGTTTTTAATTAATTTTAATATTATTAAGGCCTTTGTTGAAAATTCGTTAGACTATAAAATAAAGGTGTTGATTTTTTACAATGGTAGTGAATATTATTATAAGGAATTTGACTAGTTTTATAAACATACAAGTATTCTTTATCAGAAGGTTATGAATTGCACACCCCAACAAAATGTGATTGTATAGAGAATGAACTAGAACTTAATAGAAAGTGCCAAGAGTGTGTCGATTGGCATGCAAATCAGTTCAATACTTTTGGTTAAGGGCTATAAGTACTTCTTGTTATTTGATTAATAGATCTCATCAGTACACTGTTCTGAAAAAATTCCTTATTAAATGTGAATAGATAACAAGCCTTTTATTTCAAATCTAAGGGTATTTAATTGCAAATATTATGTTAATGTTTCTCAAGATCAATGATGTAAATTGGCTCAAAAATAGCTAAAATGTATCTATATAACTTGTGGTGAAAATGAAAAGGGTTATAAGACTTAGATTATACTAACCTAAAAAATAATTTATTCAAGAGAAATGATATTTAGGGATTTTATAACTTTATCGAGTGTAGAACAACCAAAAGAAACAACTAGGAAGAAAATAATGTCTTTTGAAACTAAATTTGAGAAGTAGGAGGATACCAATGTGGAATAAAAGATTATTAGATCCAAAAATATACAGGAATAAAATTTTAGACAAGGATGTGAATGTTGAGTATGTAAACGTATAAGAAAATCCATAGGTATAGTGCCCAATATTTTCATTGTGTATGTAATTGATTGAATACTGATGATGAACCCAAATATTTTAAGGGAGATATTTCTTTAGAGAATAGTCTAAGATGTAGGCTATTTAATAGAAGATAATTGTTATGGAAAAGATATCCCAACCTTACACTTACAAAATGTTACTATATATTGTATGTTTACATTTCGACACAGATGAATCCAATTTTTTTCAAAGCTAGGAATTTGCCAAATTAGAATGGTGGTAAAGTTTTGACCCAAGACCATGTCTAGATTTCAAGTTATTAAAGTTTTCTTGTTTAAAATATGATCCACTAAAGATGACAATCTTTATTAAAAGAGTATAATTCATTTTCATTTACAATAAACAGTTAAGAAATAAAGTGGAGGCCCACAAAAACTATAATATTTTTTTATTATTAATTTTAAATATTTAGATTCAAGTTAACCCAATAGAAGGAAATCAAGAAAAAAAAAATCTTAGTATACAAAAGAAGGGAAAATTTTAGTGGTGAATAATCGCCAATTAGTGAATATTTTGTATCGGACATTTAAAAAATGGCAAATAAGTTGGACCAATCGAGGTGGCCAAATCACCCCAACTTTATAAATTTTCAGTCAAATGCATTTCAATTTGTGTTTATTTTCATTAATTAGTTGTAACCATTTAAAGATTATTCCAATAGAGTCTACATTTTCACAACGGTCTATTTAATACTTTTGCCTAAATTTTTTAAAGTGTGCCTTAATGCACCAACACAATTTTCCAATAGCAATCAATACATTAATTTGCATGAGGACCCAATTCGCTCAACATTTTCAAAAGTGTCCTAGTTCTCTCCAATATTTGCCAATACCATTAATCATTCAATATTGTGGGAGGATTGATTTTGCCAATTCTATTATAAGTCCATCCCAATGGACGGTTCATAATAGCCTAGTAAATTATAACATATATGTTTTGTCGATGTTTCATTCGCCCTATGTTTCCATAAGATGTATTATAATTAAGTGGGATTCACCAATTTATTTGTATACCATTTAAAATTCTAATATTCATCAAATATGGATTGGTATAAGATTTTATGAAATATCAAATTTATGTTTACATAATTTGGTTGATTCAGAGCTCTCAATTCAGATCAATAGCCAAGTTACAAACAAGAACAACCATTGTTGCATTGTCATCTACTAGTTGTCCATGCTACTCTCTGAGAATTTAAAGGTAAGTGATCATTTCTTTGAAGTGTTATAATATTATTCATCTCAATCTGTTAGCAATTTTTAGATCATCCTTATTGAGTAGGGAGACCTCAGACATCTAGATCATTTATAAGGCCTAGGGCCAATTAATCTTATAGTCTATTATTTATTTTTAAACAAGTAGATAGTTTTTTGCATCCTTTATTTCTATGGAGATGTCAAATAGGAAGAAGGGTAAGACTCTTGAATGTGGTGAAGGTGAAGAGAGGTCAGCAAAATGTTAACCTTAAATTCACACTTTAGCAATGTTTGTGGTAAAAAAAATGATCATGAAGGTACATCATCACAATTACCACATTCATAACTTAGAAGGTGGTGAATGTGATATCTTAGATGACAATGAAGAAGAAGATTTGGTAGATACCTAGGGTAGTAGGAATGTGATAATTGACCTGCTTGCCAATATCGCAGATGATGATGATGCATGAAAGGGCATTAAATAATCCAAATAAAAAATGGGTTGGGAGTGGAATATGGAGAGGCATTTTCAAATTGACTGGGGGTCAAAGTATCCATTCAATGAACTAGTAGAGAATCAAAACAAAGATGACCCTCCATTACAATGCAAGTGTAAGATTTGTAGTTGGAAATCTAAAAAGGAGAAGAGGTTGTAGCTAAATCCTGACACCACTGAAAATCATATCGACAAAGTTTACAAAAAGAAAATTGTAGATAAAATTAAAAAATCAATGATAAGATGGAAACCAAAGGAGCAATTTTTTAGCATGTTAGGTATGGATGACTTGACAATTGCAAAAAAGTTGGTATGCGTAGGAGTGGATGGAGCATCAATAATGCAAGGTCATAAGAATGGTCTTTGCGTAAAGGTACAAACTTCTTGTTAACCCTACATGACTGTCATTCACAGCATGACCCACATAATGAATCTAGCTTTTAAAATTGTGAGCAAGTGTCCTATAGTAATAAATGTTGAAGATTTAATCAGAGACCTCTACTAATACTTTTGTTGAAGTCCCAAACATTTTTTGGAATTTCAAAATTTTGTTGATGGTATAACTAATACAACAAGCTTCTTAAGGATTTCAATACTAGATGGATCTCCTTGAATGGTCCAATGCATCAAGTTTATTCATAATATCAATCCTTGATTGGAGTAATGTATGAATATCATCACATAGTAGACAAATATCCTAACCTACTTTGTACGTTATGTGATATAAAGATAATCCTTACTTGAGCATTTCTTCTCCCCATGCTAGAGGAAATGAATGATATTGTGAAAAAAGTTCAAAAAAGAGCTATGTATATTGCAGAATATGCTAAGTTGTGTAAAATAAAATGCATGACCCTCAATAATCTCTATCAATCAGAACAAACATTTGTAGATGTAAAATCTGCTAGCTGGCAAACATTAACAGATTTGAACAATCCTAACATATTTTTTAGTTTAATGCAAACAAGGAGTTATGTGTCAGTGTACGTGGATTTGAGATACCAACGCACCATATTTCCATGATCATGGAGCCAGGAAAGAAATTTAAGAAGTAAGAAGTAAGTGTCACAAGGGAAGATTTTAGCAAGATTGTTGATTTTGTGATTGATAGTCTGAATAAAATCACCTCTTCTATTTCCTCAAAAATTAGAAAATGCTTCCCTCACGATGAGTTACTTGAAGCCATGTCTATTGTGTTTCCTCAATAATGGGAACTCAACAATCCAGTTGAATTTTGTTAGAGGATAATGACTTTGATAAACCATTTTTGTAAATCTGTAGAAATCAATGGACAAACTATAGAAGGAATTTTAAATGAAACAATTCATAGATAGTAATCAGCCTGTTTTGTATTAACTATGAGGAATCATTTTGAAGATTTAAAAAAAGCGAAGAACCCCTTGGAAGAGAGATCAGTAACAAAGGTTTGGACAAAGATAGGTCAAAGTGCATAATTGGTTATTCATTGTCAGATTTTCTCAGAGGAGAGTTTTTAAGTGCTTTGGGGTTCTTAAAATCAAAGATAAGGAACACACTAGACAAGAATTTGGAAAATTTCTTGCAGCTATATACATCGAGGCATAATGTCTGAAGTTTTCCTTATGAAAGGGCACTGGGAATCTCAAACTCCAAAACTAAAATAAGAGGGTTGGGCAACACTTCAAACCAAAGTGGGACAATTGACAGTGATAGAATGAATGACCGTGACACATGTACGACTAGTTTTAAGATGCGGTTAAGCAAAGGTATGTAGATGATGAAAACAAAAATAATAATTAATGAAGCTCCCAATTTGATGATCAAGATGATGAGATGATTTAGAAAATTTAAGAGAAATAGTAGTAGCAGTTACTAGGTATTCATTAAACTTTTGGTTAAATATTACATAATGTAAATTTCATATGACACATTACAAAATCCTAATTGTGCTTGATGATATTTTATGTTTCTATCAATTTCATTTAATATTGATATGAAATTGCATTTTTCAAATTTCTATTTACAAGTTAATAAATTAACGTACTACTATCTTTCAATGTTCAAGAATAAGGTTGCATTAGTAATTTTTTATTTGATAATTTAGATTCAACATAGAAGTATCAAAAAAATGTAGTGTTGCATTAGTAATTACACCATGATCATTGACACTATTAATTCACTAGTACATTCAGGGCTAATTTTTGATGGCTGATCGTCGGAATTACAACTACTTTTCGTCATACTGCCGACAAATGAATCTGTCAAAAACTTGTTGTCAGACTTTCCGATGATGCCTTTGAACATCAAAATTACGAAGACACCATGAAATCTACCAATGATGGCCATGATAGCTCTTCTGGTAAAAAATGTTGTCAGAGATAAAGCATCCTTGTCGGATGTTTGTTTAGTTTCGGTTAAAATTTCGATGATAGAAATGCATTATGACCACCCACAAAATAGTTGATATAAAATAGTTCCAACCTTTCTTTTGTTTAAGTAACTAGGGTATTTGAATTTATATTTTGGTATAAAAAAATAAAATTTTAAAGGTCATCTCTCCCGCTATATAGTCCAACATGTTCACATGTTTACTCCTAAAATTTTTCAACTCATTTATATATCTTATTTTCTAGTTATGAAATTGATCTTGGGACCTATGGGTTATGGGCCCCTAATATACTTAAAATTGACACATATAAGAAATCACGATCCCAAATTGAAGAAATACCAAACATAGTAAAGCAATTTTCTCAAAATAGACACAAACTAATATTAATTAATTTGTAGTATAATAGGGTGCTAGCTAACACTACTAAAGTTATGCTCAAGTTTGTTTGAGATGTCATCATGGTAGAAACAAAGGGAATCAAAAAAATATTTTCTATTGTAGTTTGTTATGTATTTTATATTATGTGTGATCCATAATATTAAAATGTTTAATATTAGTATCTATAATAAGCTTATCTTATCTTTTACCTTGACATCCTGTTCCTTTATAAAAGGGAGTAAACTTATTTTTTTCATTTTGATATGATGAGGATAGGATATTCTTTTGTTAAGAAATTGTACAAATCTTCTTTTTTTTTTGTTTAGTAAGATTAAAAAAAAGATCCAAATATAAATCTAAAAATATTAAAATGGCAAGAGATTCAAGGATGATTAATTGATGACTTGGTAACAATGTTTCTATTGGGACTCATAAAATTTGAGGAATTTGAGAGGCCCATTTCAAAATTTTGCTTCTGCACTTTCAAATGACCACCTAATGAATCAACCTGAGAGGCCTACTTTAAGGGCATGTAAAATGCAGCCCGATGATTGTCATGAGAAAAAACTTGGGAAATGTGTCCTACATCTTTCATTGAGCCTATGCAGTGGGTTACAGATTTCAAAATTTAGTTTAGATCAGTTTGTCAAGTACTCATTTCAAGGGGTGGACTGAAAGTTGTTTTATGCACATGTAGAGCTTTTATCAAATGACTCACTTTGAGGGCTTGCATTTCATGACCAGTTGATCATCATGTTAAATAAAGTCTACCCCTAAATTTTTGACATATAGGTGTGTCCACATGTCAAATTTCTTGTCCCTATGAATCCATTTGCTCAATTTGGAAAGCCCAATCCATTTGCAGTTTGTGTTGTTTGCATAAGTCCCTATTTTAACAGCTAGTCACAACACCACTTTGCATATGTAATAAATTTCCAGTTGATTGTCACATCAGAATGTTTATTCTAGGGTATTTCTAATACATAGGAAAAGTTGTGTTTCCAATTTGAGGCCCTTAGCAATCCGTTTGACTAGTTTTCAAAGGTCATCTAATTTGCAATTTGTAGAAATCTGCAAGTAGTATTTTCTCAGAAACACTAAATGGTCAAGTTTGAATGGTTGTATCTTTGGCCTAGTTGAGTGTCATGAAGAAATTATTGTTGCCCTATATTGTAATCATATAAGTGATGCTCCATATGTATTTTGGGGTCTCGGTCAACTCGTTTGACCCATTTGCCTTGCCAATTCCAAAAGCCAATTATGTTGTTTTTTTGCACTTCCTATGTTTTATCTGTCAAGTGGTTGTTTTCAAACCCTTATATATTTTGCCTCATCTACTATCAAGATAAAATGATCATTGAATCTTGTTCATGGTCCCTTAAAGTACACATTCCCAGGATCTTGACTTCTTAGAACATGATTTAGTATTTTTAGTAGAGGTGCTTGATCAAGTTTGCACAATGGTTTGATAGTGTTCAGTTGCATACATAACTAATTGGTCAAATTTGAGCATTAAAATATTTCAATCTGGGAATTTTCAAGTAGAATGGTTTTGCTAGATGATAGCTGGTACATCAAACTATGTGCTGGTCAGATGGCATGGTCTCAAATGGCCATTTGAGCAGTTTTTGAGGGTAGTTTCTAGGGTTGCAGAGGTGATTTTGATCAAATTTGCAAAGTGATAAAAATCAGTTTATATTGATTAGATTTTGCATGCTTTTGCTCCAAATGAATGCATAAGTGGTTTTGAATCACTCCAAGGGGTCATTGGCTTACATAAGCATACTCCAATTTCAGTTCACCAACATACTTTTACAGTAAGATGGAACAATCTGCTTAAATCTGGGACTGCTGACACACATTTGAATATATTTGGGCTATATGCTTATGACACACTAGGGGTTATTGGTCAAGTCATTTTGTCTTATTTGTTAATCCTTTAGAGTATAATCGATCTATCTCAAGGCAACAATTATATGTTAAAAGAACTTGAATAAAGTTGTCAGGGAGGGGGGGGGTCATGCACCTTAGAAAGCATGTCAACTGATGTTCTCATTAGTGGACTACATGTAGAAAAGAGAGGTTGGGACTTGTAAGGGCATGTGAATTAGTTTTCAAGCACGCAACAGATAGGAACTCAAGGGAGATCTGTTATTGGGGATGATCCACACTTACATGGGGTTGTTGAGGATGTTTAGTAACTTTCAAATAAATTCAATTGGTAGGTGTAAGGCAATCACAAGGTAAGCGGTATGTTGCAGTGAAAGAGTTTGGAATCTTCAAGCAAATGAAAATTGTAGGTTACATGCGCAGTATAAGAAAACATTTTAAAACTTTCAAGCATGCAGTGTGTGAATAGAGGGAAAGGATACTTATCCCACATTGACAGTGGGAGGGTTATTCAAAATATTTAAATGCAAATCCACTCACTTTCTTAGTGTCAAAAGCCAAGTGCTTTTGCTGGGTGAAGGAAGCTTGCAGCCCAGTGGGGCCCAGGTGCATGCACATTCTGAGGGGCCCACATTTTGTGATAAAGAAGTAAGTTAAAGTGTGAGCAAGTTATGAAGGATCCAACAGTGGTCACTGATCCGTGATGGGAAATTTCTCATTAGTTACCCATCGCAACTTGGTGGCAAGGCGGGCAAACTCTAGTGGTGGGTCCAGCCTAAGGTGAGTTGGCAAGTTAGGCGGTAGCACAAATGGACTCACAAACCAATCCGGAGGTGACATGTGGCGGGACCTGGCAAAAAAATCAAAGTTAAATATACAGTTTCAAACTATGTTAAAAATGCAAAAATTTAACCGACTCATTATGTACAAAGATTAATTTGCTGGTGGAGCATTTGTTACCCAAATATAGAGATATTATATGTCATTGGAAAGATCTCAAAATGTGGAGTTTAGTTTTGCATTCAATTTCAACACAAGTCAATTATTTTGAAAGCAGTTTCAATGGGAATAATGTAGAGAATGTTTTTTAGTTAGAAAGAGGGCATTTTCAGTAGGCCAAGTGTGTGAGCAGAAGATGGCAGAAAGAGTGGGACAGTTGTCATTGCTAGATGAAATCTAGAATTCTTCTCTCTTAATTCTTATTCTCATTTTCTTCTCATTTGTAGGGATTCCAAAAATTTTATCAGCAAGGCTCCATAATTTTGTGTTTTCCAACTCTGAATATCTCTTCCAAGTTTGTAAAATTTTATGGGTCTTTTAAGGGTAGAGAGTTGCATTTCGGTATTGCAGATTGTTTCCTAGTTGAAGGTTTTAGTTGTGTAAGGCATTAGTAGATTTCACACAAAATTGTCTCTAAATATGTATTTCTTTGTTACAAATTAAATCCTCAAGGATGCTGGAATTTGTCATCTCAAGGAGATTGTTGTGATTGTTTGTAGGCATTCTTTAGTGAAGACTTTAAATTCTTTAATCAATCATAAATAATGGAATATGTATTCAAGATCTAATGATTTTGTGCATGAGTTGAGTAATGCATTAGTATAAGGTATTGATGCAAGAATATTTTATAATGAAAATAGATTTGCAACTGAGATTTGCATTTGTAGTACTGTGTGTGACTCCATACCCAATGAACAAGGCACTAGTCTTTCAAGAATTTAGGGATATTTTCAGAATCATATAAATTTAAAGAAATCTATTTCCCTTCATGTTTGGGGGTTGTGTCCTACTCATTTGAAGCTCTTATTCATCTATTCCTTGTACAGATCTAGCCAACTTGTAGTATTTTCTAACTTGTTGAGCTTGTAGAATGAGATTTCTCTGCTTATTGTTGGTTCTTCCATATGTCTATAACTGGTTGTATTTTATGCATCAGAGGTTGTCCCCCCTATGTCTAGCAGAACTTGAAGTATAGGAGGATTATTAGGATCCTATGCTAGTTGGTCCAGTCCACTTGATTTATCTATTAATCTGAGTTGGCTTCTCTTGAAAGTTGGCTGCAGGAGTACTAGTTGCTATGATTTTGTATCCAGCATAAAAATCCACTAACAAAAATGGCAACTCTACTAGGGACTAACAGTGTCTTGTATTGCATTTTTCAGTAAGGTTGAGAGAAGTTGTATTCACCTTGTTGATTGTAGTCAAATCCATGAGTCTGGCCAAAAATCTTTTGGGGAAGAGTTTTAGAAGTTTAAAAATTTGAAAGTCATTTTCAGATTTGAAAGTGTATCCTATAAAGTTTTTGTTGCAGTGAAATTTGAAAATATTATGTGACTCTGCTGTGTGGAATGACCCAGAAATCTAAAATTATTTCAAGAGTGAAGATCAGTTGTTGAAATTTTATTCCTCCTCAGGGAGGTGGCAACTCTATAAGAACGAACTTGAGATGTGGAGATCCCCTTCATATCTTCAGTCAGAAGTAAAGTAAACAACAACAACAAATATATCTAGGTACTCCTCAAAAAATTTATGAGATAACTTTGTTCCTTCTAGGGTGAAGCATGTCACCAGGAAAAGGAATGTTGGTTTTAAGGTTACATACTTCAATGAAATAAATTTCAGTCAAAAATATTGTGAGAAGTATGCCACATTATGAAGTTAATGATTGCATGTGTTTTGCAAAGTATTTGTGAAACAGTAAGATGCATTGTCTAAGTAATGGTTCAATAGATGTTTCAAATTTGATGGATCTAGATGTGGTTCCTACATCTAAAAATCCTTTGTCAAATCTGAAAGAAATTGATAGGGAGATTGAAATATATCTTCAAAGAATCCAAGATAAATTCAGCTTGCTTTGAAGAAAGAAAGTAGGGAAGACAAAGGAAGGATCATCATATATTTTTTATGAAAGATTTATTGTTGCAATAAATGAGCTTCCAGCTGATGTTAGACCCCATGAGTCCATTTGGATTGAGTTATTATTAGAGCTTGATGATCCTGACTCAATCAATTGGTCTACAACCTTGAGAGAAGAAAGTGTTGCACATATTAAAGAATGGATAGATGAGATTGAGCTAACTAGATGTGAAAATGCATATAGTATTGAGTATAATGATGCTGGTAGTGAAACTGATGAATACCAAAGTAATGGAGATGAATCTGTCAGTGGGGATATCTCTTGTGGTTCTGAAAATGATTCTTATGATCAACATGACAGTACATAATTTTGTTCTCAATATGAGGAGGATGAAAATATAAATTGTTGTTCTAGTATGCATTATTGTAACTCTATAAACTTTTTCAGATTTGAATAATATGAACGACAGTATTGTTAATCCCAATCCACAAAGTGTTTGAAACCAAGGTTATGAAACTATGTTGCAACATATTGCAACACTTTATGATCAGCATGATAAAGGTTATGATGTAGATGTAAGTTCTTGCAATCATAAAATAATTATGCATAAAGACATGAGCACGAAAGATTTAATGCATACATCAGTTTGGGACAATGTTTATAGCATAGAAGGTAAAGCCAAGGAAAATTAAAAAGAAGGAGAAGGTTCACTAAGTAGTGAACAAATCTCAGAACTCTTAGTTGTTGATCTTCAGAGGTACGCATCCAAAAATGCCCCCAATTTCTCATACCCAATCAGTATACATTTTGATATTGATGATATCTTTGAGGGTGTGAAGTATGATACATATGATATTGATTCTTTCCCTGCATTTAAATTAAATAGTAGAAAAGATAAAAATGCATATAAGATTGATAGATGTAATGATGTGGATTCATATGCTGATATGAATTCAAAATTTAAATCTTATGCTAATCTTGGTGTTAAAGAGAAAGATAAATCTGAAGTTGTTTTCCTAGATTTTCAAGTGGTTAATGAACCATTACTTGATGATATATTTCCATGTTTGCAAAGTGCTGATAGAAATTGTGATCAACAAGATGAAGTGCAGTCATTCTATTTGGAAATGTTTCTTTCTAGTTTGCAAGCCAAAGTTCCAGATGAATGTTTTCTTCTTGTGCAAACTAGTGATCAAGATGTGCTTGATGTTCTCAGCTTTCAGAATAAGTTGGATTACTTTTCTTTTCAGTTGGGAAATAATTGTAAACAATATGACAAATATGTGTCATTTGATGATAAACATTTTGAAGTGGGTTTTGCTTTTCAAAGATTGAATGATTATGAACATGTTGATTATCTTTTATGAGATGAGCTGATGAGAAGTTGCAGCATTTGTGATCAGGCAGATGTAAATGAAACTTCCATCTTACCCTTGATTTATGGAAATGAGAATCATTTGTTTGATAGAGGTAAGAATTGACTCCATTTTTTATGGCCCAAGGTCATTTGAAAATAATGTATATATGTTGTACAGTTTCTTTTCTTCAGTTGTGTGGTTTGTTTGGAATAAAGTACCCTGTTGTTTGGGTAGAATAAGGAACCCCTCTTTTTGAGAAGAAGAGAAGTGATCTATTTTTCAGTGGTCTACTCTACCAATGTTTCTAGATTCTTCTGTTGATCTTGCAATCAACCATCCCCAATCAGAGCCACTATTGGAACTCATAAAATTCAAGGAATTTGAGAGGCCCATTTCAAAATTCTGCATGTGCACTTTAAAATGACCACCTAATGAATCAACCTGAGAGGCCTACTTTGAGGGCATGCAAAATGCAGCCCGGTGATTGTCATGAGAAAACACTTCATAAATGTGTCCTACATCTTTCATTAAGCCTATGGAATGGGTTAAAAATTTCAAAATTCAGTTTAGATCAGTTTGTCAAGTACCCATTTCAAGGGGTGGACTAAAAGTTGTTTTATGCACATGTAGAGCTTTTATCAAATGACTCACTTTAAGGCCTTGCATTTCATGACCAGTTGATTGTCATGTTAAATAAAGTGTACCTTTGAATTGTATAAATATAGGTGTATCCACATGCCAAATTTCAATTCCCTATGAATTCATTTGCTTAGTTTGGCAAGCCCAATCCATTTGCAATTTGTGTTGTTTGCATAAGTCCCTGTTTTGACTAGTCAGAGCACCACTTTGCATATGTGTAATAAATGCCCAGTTGATTGTCACATCAAAATGTTTATTCTAGGGTATTTATAATAAGTAGGAAAAGTTGTGTTTCTAGTTTGAGGCCCTTACCAATTCATTTGACCAGTTTTCAAAGCTCATCTAATTTGCAATTTGTAGAAATTTGTTAGTGTTTTCTTAGAAACACTAAATGGTCAACTTTGAATGGTTGTATCTTTGGCCCAGTTGAGTGTCATGAAGAAATTATTGTTGCCCTATATTGTAATCATATAAGTGATAATCCATATGTATTTTGGGGTCCTGGTCAACTCGTTTGACCTATTTGCCTTGCCAATTCCAAAAGCTAGTTATGTTGTTTTTCTGCACTTCGTGTGTTTTATTTGTCAAGTGGCTGTTTTCAAACCCTTATATATTTTGTCTCATATGTTGTCAAGATGAAATGATCATTGAATCTTGTTCATGGTCCCTCAAAGTACACATGCCTAGGATCTTGACTTCTCATAACATGATTTCATATTTTTAGCAGAGGTGCTTGATTAGGTTTGTACAATGGTTTGATAGTGTTCAGTTGCAGATAGAATTAATTGGTCAAATTTGAGCATTAAAATATTTCAATCCGGGAATTTTCAAGTAGAATGGTTTTGAAGGATGATTACTAGTACATCAGACTATGTGCCAATCAAATGACATGGTCTCAAATGGCCATTTCAGCAGTTTTTTAGGGTAGTTTCTAGGGTTACAGAGGTGATTTTGATCAAACTCGCAAAGAGATAAAAATCAATTTATATTAATTAGATTTTTCACTTTTTTTCTCCAAATTAATGCATAAGTAGTTTTGAATCACTCCAAGGGGTCATAGGCTTACATAAGCATACTCCAATTTTAGATCACCAGCATACTTTTACAGTAAGATGAAACAATCTAGTTAAATTTGGGACTGTTGACACACATTTGAATATATTTGGGGTATATGCTTATGACACACTGGGGGTTATTGGTCAAGTCATTTTGTCTTATTTGTTAATCCTTTAGAATATAATCAATCTAGCTCAAGGCAACAATTATATCTTAAAGGAACTTGAATGCAGTTGTTGGGGGGAGGGGGTATTGCACTTTAGAAAGCATGTCAATTGATGTTCTCATTAGTGGACTAGGTGCACAAAAGAGAGGCTGCGATCTGTTAGGGCACGTGAATTAGTTTTCAAGCATGCACCAGATAGGAACTCAAGGGAGATCCATTATTGGAGATGATCCGCACTTGGATGGTGTTGTTGAGGATGTTTAGTAACTTTCAAACAAATTCAATTGGTAGGTGTAAGGCCAAGTCTATGCATAGGGTAAGCTCTATGTTGCGATGAAAGTGTTTGAAATCTTCAAGCAAATGAAAATTTCAAGTTACATGCACAGGTGGTGTAGTATAATAAAATATTTTAAAACTTTCAAGCATGCAGCAAATGAATAGAGGGAAAGGATACGCATCCCACATTGATAGTGGGAGGGTTATACTAAATATTTAAATGCAAATCCACTCACTTTCTTAGTGTCAAAAGCCAAGTGCTTTTTGAGGGTGAAGGAAGCTTGCAGTCCAGTGGGGCCTAGGTGCGCATGCATTCTACGGGGCCCATATTTTGTGACAAAGAAGCAAGTTAAAGTGCGAGAAAGTTGTGGAGGATCCAACGGTGGTCATTGATCAACACTGGGAAACTGCTTGTCAATTACCCATTGCGACTTGGCAACAAGGCGGGCAAAGTACAGTGGTGGGTCTAGCCTAAGGTGAGTTGGCAAGTTAGGTGGTGGCACAGATGGACTCGTGAACCAATATGTAGGTGACACATGGTGAGACCTAGTAGAAAAATCAAAGTTAAATATATATAGTTTCAAACTATGTTAAAAATGCAAAAAATTAAATGACTCATTGTGTAAAGATATTAATTCGCTGGTGGAGCATTTTTTATCCAAATATAGACATATTATATATCGTTGGAAAGCTCTCAAAATGAAGAGTTCATTTATGTGGTCAGTTTCAATATAGGTTAGCTAGTTTGAAGTCAATTTCAATAGGAATGACGTAGATAATGTTTTTCAGTTAGAAAGAGGGCATTTCCAGCAGGCCAAGTGTGTGAGCAATAGGTGGCAGAGAGAGTGGGATAGTTATCATTTCCAAATGAAATCTTGAATTCTTCTCTCTTCCTTTCTATTCTCATTTTCTTCTCATTTGTAGAGGTTCCAAAATTTTTGTGAGCAAGGCTCCATAATTTTGTATTTTCTAGATCTGAATTTCTCTTCCAAGTTTGTAGAATTTTATGGCTTTTTTCAGGGTATAGAGTTGCATTTCTCTATTATAGATTGTTTCCTAGTTGCATGTTTCACTTGTGTAAGGCATGAGTAGATTTCACACAAAATTGTCTCTAAATATGCATTTCTTTGTTACAAATTAAATCCTCAAGGAGATTGGAATTTTTCATCTTAAGGAGATTGTTGTGATTGTTAGTAGGCATTCTTCAATGAAGAGTTTAAATTTTGTAATCAATCATAAATAATGGAATATGTATTCAAGATCTGATGATTTTGTGAATGAGTTGAGTAATGCATTGGTATTTAGGTATTGATGTAGGAATATTTTATAATGAAAATAGATTTGCAGATGAGATTTGCATTTGTAGTTCTGTGTGTGACTCCATACCCAATGAACAAGGCACTTGTGTTTGAAGAATTTCAGGATATTTTCAGAATCATAAAAATTTAAAGAAACCTATTTTCCTTCATGTTTGGGGGTTGTTTCCTACTCATTTAAAGCTCTTATTTATCTATTGCTTGTACATATTTGGCCAACCTGCAGTATTTTCTAACTTGTTGAGCTTGTGGAATGAAATTTCTCTTCTTGTTGTTGATGCTACCATATGTCTATAACTGGTTGTATTTTATGCATCAAAGGTTGTCCCCCTCTAGGTCTATGAGAACTTGAAGTGTACGAGGATCATTAGGATCCTATGTTAGTTGGTCCAGTCCACCTGATTGATCTTTTAATTGGAGTTGGCTTCTCTTGAAAGTCTCCTGCCAGAGTACTGGTTGTTGTGATTTTGTATCCAGCATAAAATCCCACCAATAGTTTCAATGGTTCATAATATAATAGAATTGCCACATTCTTAAAGTGGTTTCCATATGTGAAACCATATATATTCATGAATTTTAGAATTTCATCAAGCTAGGTGATAAAAATAATTTTTAAAATCTTTTATCCAATAATATAATCTCTTATATGTACCAAGTTGAAAATCTAAATTGACATTTCATTACATCTTTACCACATTCTAGTGGTTTTGGATATAATATAATATATAAAATGAAATATTGTAAAGGCTCAATAGTCACCCCGAATTTATTAAGGAAACAGCTTTGAAGAAAACTATCCTTTCAAATATGGTGTGAATACTCTTCAAAAAATAAACAATAAAAATAATCTAGATATTTCTCTTTCATTTGTATAGTCTTTTAACTTTATATTTATTTCTTTTTATTCAGTGTCATTACTTCATGCAAAGGGTGGAAACAATGTCTTTTCAAGCAAAAGCAACAAGAATGCTTCAACAATTTAGTAATTTAAAGAGAAAATATTGGATACAAACCCCATCGTCTGGTCAAATATCTATTAAGAAAAGGGTAATCTAGAAAGACAAAACTTCTCTGCTCAAAATGGAAGCATTTCAAGCAAGGTAATTTCTTCATTCATGAAAGAGGAGTAGTTATGAGACCTCAATCCATGGTAAAAGACTTTGCTAGAACCATCAAGGATGTTGATGAAAGAGAGATCAAGATTTCTAAGGATTGAATGCCAAAGAAATTATAATGTTGCAAAGAGAAAAATGTGTTGGCCAATATTTACAATTATAACAGTTGCTGAAATAGAAGACATGAAGGTCTAGATATTATTTTGGTTGCCACAATCACAAGGGAAGTGTTTTTTGGTGAGTGCCTCTTCACTGGAGACAGGATGATTAACTTTTCAGCCTATGAACCATCTAATGGCATACTTAGGATGTGTTTCGACAACATAAACAAATGTTATAAATCAATGTTAGCTAAGAAGATCAAGTGTTATCATCAACACTTATATACGTTGCTACTCCATGACTATCCTCATACACAGAGAGTGAATATAATTTTAATTTTAAGGTTTTACAATGCTTATATAAGGTACAAATCAGTCATAAATCAAATCCTATTGAAATAATTTGTCGATTGCAAAATCACCTGCAATCTGAATGTGGTTGCCCAAAATTTTGTCTAGCAAGTGCAATAATGCCTTAAATGTTTAGCACAAGGAAGGCAAATGAAGTTATAATATATTATGTCATAGATCACTGATCAAATATGCATTGATGACCTCAAATTATCCTACCATTTATTGGACTTTAATGGGGAGATGCAAATTTTGGAATTTTTTTTCCTTTCTCCCTTGGATACCATCAAGTATTTTCTACACCAATATTATTGGTAGCATAAAAAATTATATGAGAACCTTGCATATATTCTTAGAGTTAACTTCTAAGTGAGCATATGTCTTCACCCATGGAGACGTCAACTTTGTTGAATAATACGAGCTACTTCTTTAGGAGTTGATTGCATTTAAAAGCAAAAAGAATTAGAGGTGAGCTCACCATGTTGAGGATGACAAAATATCCAGAGCGTCCAAATAATCATTATAAATGTATTAACAAGGGCCAATAAAATTTGATAGAGCTTTTAATTGAAACTAGTTCTCTTGGTTTCATGTTAAAATAGCTTTGGAAATATTGCATTATTATGAAATACAGGATTACATCCTTGTTTGCTTTGGTTTGTAACTTTCTAACCAACATGAAACACATGATCGAGCATTACCCAAAAAGGACATGATCTGATGGAAACGTTCTCAACCCTTAGAGATGAGACATGAGTTTCTTAAGTGAAGTTACCCATAAACTATGTACAATTGTTTGAATTATTTTAACATAAACCACATTGAAGCTACGCCTATAGTCCAAAGTAATCTAGTGAGGCATGCTATCTAAAATAAATTTTCATGAGTATTGGATCCAAGAGTATAGCACAAAAGTTTGGTTATAGCAATCTGCTATACATAATATATCAAAGCATTTGGCAACCATATCTATTTAAGAATGGTTCAACATATAAACTCTTATCTTTCCATTTTTTGGTAAGCATTATCAGGTATAATGAATATATAATACTATAAAGAAGTCTTTATTGTTCATTAAATAAATGGGGATATGTATAATATGGTATCATTAAATATATTTAATTGTAATAGATAATATTTGAAAAATATGTTTTATGTTTATATGTATTTAATCAAATAAATCATCTTTTGTCATTGAAATATAAGGATATATACCACTTTATTACTATTGAAAATTACTCACTAAGAATTAAAAAAAAAAAAATCTAGGATATGGAACAAAATTTTCTTTAGGTTTGACAATGGATGTATCCCTCAAATAAATCACAAAATTAACTATATAGATCAATACCTTACTTGAAATCACATAGAGAAATCTTATTGATTGACTATGAACATGTTACCTTAGGATGAGCTTAGATATGAATGTGGAGTTATCAAAGCAATGTTAACTTTTGGGTGGAATCTTAAACATAGATATGAAAACACATATAGGATTTTCAAAAAAATTAGTGCCACTAAGCAAAGAGAGTAAAATTAGCATATGAAACTTTTTTATAAGTTAGGTCTTATAGATTAATTCTAATGAATCATAGGTTGCAAAAAATATATATTCTAGATATACATATTTTAACAATTGATTAATTAAAAAAAATCAAACATAAAGAAAATTTCAAAGGTAGGAAGGCTTGAGCGTTAGGCTCTGACTTTATCTACTTTATCTAAGTTAGTTGTTCTTGTTCTTCTTTTTTATTTTCATAAGAATACTTCTCTCTAAATTCCTCTAGCGCTTTATTACTACTACAACCTACAAAACAAGTTGTCTAACCTCCTAGACCAAGCTCCAATTCACAAAATAAATAAAGGTGAAAACATGGGATGGTTTTGCAAAACATTTTACAAGCCCAATTTCACATCCCACCAATGCAAAAGGTATGCATTTTGATTTCATAGTATATAATGGTTTCTCAACTTGTCTATTATGTTTGTCACTTGAGGATAGGCCAATGGGGAGATTGTTAAATTTATTTGTTGAAGGGTTTGGGGGAACTCTATGAATCACTAAACACTTTCTTATCATTAATGAGATTTGTGGTATTTTTTTCTTTATTGAGAGGTAGAAATTTTTATATCTTCTCTCATTAAAACTTCCAAAACACATTTGTTTTTGCTAATTCGCATGGTTTTATGGTGCAGGAGCACCCTAGGGACCTAGGTTTGGCCAAAATGGTCAAAATGTGAGATTTTAGTGTTTATTGTGTTATTTCATGTAAACAAGGCCATTTGAGGCTATTGTGATGTATCTGGACCTAATTGGGAAAGTTTGAGGTCCATTGGGCAAAAACAGTAACAGTTGTAAAAAGTTATCATTATTGTCATTACAACTTTTTAAAATTTGGTTGGGAGGTTGGTTTTTGGCGGTTTGAGATTGTAACCCTCTTGGATGGGCATAAATAGGACTTTTTCACACCACCCAATTTTGTCTTGTTGAATTTTGAAAGTTTTACTAAATAAAATTGGAGATTTTTGTTCATACAAAAACATTTTAGTCTGATTGTCATTATTTTTAATTATGAAATTCATCATATTTTCATTAGAAGTCAATTGGACATGGTAGAGAAGTGAATTAACTTCATTTAATCTTTTTTAGAATTGAGATCCATTGAAATTTGAAGATATCACTATTTTTCCAAAAACTATCAAAACACTCACTAGGGTTTCCAATGAGTGGGAAAAAAATGTATTTTTGGCCGTTTCACCATTAAAAACTCACACCAATGGTTGGAAAGGCTCTTGTAAATATGTATTTTAATTTCTCTTTCTTGCACGTCTCCAAAACCTCTTAGACACACGCTATATTTGATTGATTGGTCTAATATTCTTCATGTATCAGACCTCTGGGATAGCAGCATAGAGAAAGTGGAATATAAGATAGGTGAGAGTGAAGTGCCTTGGATAGAATATTGGAAGAGATGTGTGGGACCCTTGCACATCCCATAGAAGCATTTAGAATCCATAAAAAAGTGCCATAGACCAAATATTAATGACCATCCTAAGGGTACCAATTGTGACAATCACAATTTTACTAGTGATACTGCCTACTCAAACAAGTTGTGTTTGGAAACCCCACTAGGTGTGGATATGTAATGGTAATGAAATATCCTAAGAGTAGACCTTACACCAATATGCACAAACCTTTGGGTCACAATGTTGTTGGTGTGGCCTTGGGCCAATGGTGGTTGACTATTACAATTAGGAAAATGATCCCAAACACAATTTACAATGTTTATAACTCTAATGTCCAAATCTACTTGTATATATTTTCACAAAACAATGAACAACCCAATCATAGCTATTCATAAGATTTCCCCATAAAATGCATGCAAAACATGTCATCATTGATAGGATAACTAACTTGCATTTAGCAAGAGACCTCAATGAGTGGAGTTTCATGCTAAAAAGAGTACTTGAAATAAAGATATTGAAATCAACAAGACATTATGCATTCAAAAATCCACAAGGAAGATCGAATATTTATGAATGAAATTGCAAATCAATCTAAGTTACATGTTTGATATCTTACTTATATCATGGCAACATAAAATGTATAGATGCACTCAACATACCTCTTTGCTTGTTTATTTGAGAATGTTGCTAGGAATTAATAGGTGAATGATACATTGATCTAAACATGAATCACTTGTACTTTCCCGATACTTTCATCTCTTGGTCAAGGCCATGTACCCCCTAACACTTGAATATTGTTTCCACCCTCTTGATTACTTGAATTCCATGCTCAAATCACACTAAATGAAAATTGTTAGTACAAAATAGTGACCACATAATAAGAAATAACTAGATCATCTGGACCATTATTCATAACATAACCTCTTTTTCACATCATGGAAGGCCAAAATTACAAGGAAGGCCAAAATTACAAGGATCACGGTTCTTTGAAGGAGCCATTGTTCAAAGCCACCAAACTATCAACAAGAGTAGAATCTATTAGGCTCATACAATTTTAGGACATATAAAGAGTTGAATCAGAAGCGAGAAAAAAAAAATGAAAATTGTTGAAATATAATCTTCAAAATTTTGTCATCACGAGTGCAAACAATCCAGTGAGGAGGACAAAGTTGAATAGTGTGATGAGGATCAGAGCCATCCAATCTAGGAGGCATAATATGAGACTCTTTCTGAACCATTGCTAAGGGATATTATGTTTTGAAGCTTCTCTTAAATCCTCACATTTTGTTGTCACATAATGAGGTAGAAGAGGCAGATTCAAAGTCTTAGAGTGAGGTCGATATATATATATGGATGGTAATATATGAAAGGATATATGAGAGATATATGAAGGCCATGGTAGAAGAGAATAATTACTTCACACTAAGTGAAGTTATGGAGGTAGTTGCCATGGATGTAAAGTGGGGAGTGTAAAGGAGTCTTTGGATTCATGAAGAACATGAAGGAGAAAAGGTTAGTTATATAAAGGAAAAATAAAGAAAAAGGGAAGTGATAAAGAAGGGAGGAAGAAAATAGGGAAGAAAGTGAGGAAATAAAGAGGGGGATCTAATTTATTTTGGTATGTAGCCTCTACTACTCTTTTTCTTGTTGAATTCTTTTGCAATATTTTGAGAAGACTGCAAGGCATGAAGTAATGCTCATAAGGCATGAAGGAGCTATGTAAAGCAGAAACCATACATATGAATACATGCAAGGCATGAATCATACATGTAAACCATGAAGTAATACATAAATACATATAAGGTACAAGCATATATGAGAAAGGTTCCCATGGAGTTGACATGCTGAAGACACATCGATCATGAAGCATACAAGAGAGAGGTATTCATGGAATAGACATCCGAAAACATCTCATTCATGAAGTAACAAAATGCTAAAGAAAATGACAAGTAATAAAAAAACTTACAAGGATGAGGCATAGTCATAACTTTTGCAGTCCCACCATGGATATCAACACTAGAAGAAACTCATAATGTTAGTGTACATACAAGACAATATGGGAGTTCATTATAGCTAGCAACTTGTGGTTTGTTGTTCATGTTGGCTCTATTGGACCCTACAATTATGATTCAATATACATTATTCAATAAGATTAACTGTGCAACATAATGAAATATTGAAAAGTGTGTTATCTTATTGAGCTTCTCTTGGTTTCGAGAATAGTTTAATATTCTCTACTTAACAGGGCCAACCACATGAAGGTGGAAACCCATTTGGCCCCTCATTTGGCCCCTTTCCCCCCAACTAACATCACTCTAAATTCCCTATTAACATCTTATAAAATTCATTCATTCATTATTTCTACCATTAATAAAATATAACATTCATTCATTAATATCACATAACATTCATTAACACATAACATTGATTAACATTAATTAGCATGCAACATTCATCAATATTAATTAACACATATCATTCATAACCATTCATTAGCACATAATTACATTCATTAACACATAAAAATCAGTCATTGTCAAATAAGGTAGATTACAATCATTTATTTTTTTCTCTTTTTCTTTGACGCTATGAAAAGACTAAGTGGAACATCAGTTTCTTCAACATTTCTGCCCTCTTCTTGTGATCTTGATGTATGCCTAGTCCTATACTAAGGATGAGGACACTAAAGAGAAGGGGGTTCCCCTGTAATAACAAAGAAATGGGTTAAATTCAAAACATTTTTAATTATTGTTACAAGTATTTTATAAATTTAGAGAACATAACTATTGTGCTCTTTACCTGATGGGGCCACATCATTTTGTCTAGCCTCAACCTCAACATGTTAAACACCCTCTAGATCATCTAGACTTGAAATACTAAAGGTTACATTAATGTTGAACACCAATTGCAATTATATTTGTTTATAGGAATAGAAGTGGTCCTCTTTACCTGATTGGGGAACATCTTGTTCCTGATGTTGTGTACCCAGATCATGCTCCACTTGGTCACCACTGACTACATGCTCTAAAATATTAACAAATAAGGTTACATTAATTACTACTCTAATTACAAATTAAGATGTTTAATTGTATTAATAACTACATAAATAAATTTGAATAGCAAATGAATACCTCCACTACTGGGATGAACATCCGGACCTTCATGTGTAGGTGGTGGTTCATGATTAGCAGGCTGCATTCCAATGTCATGCACATTGTTATCATTGCTCTCTTATTTAAAATAAATATAGTCACTTTATGTTGGAACTCAACATCAATTAGATTATTGGAAAAGCATTCACTTTGAAACAATTTTCATTTATCATATTTACTTGTGTGACAGATGCACTCAAATATTGTGTATGCCCACTCAACTCTCATAGCTGATTAGTCACAATTGTATAGCCTTGTTGGTAGGTAATTCTCTTGTCATCTTCTTTGGGCGCTCTATTGAATTCAAAGCCCTGCATTTTTTCTTGGTATCATGAATTTTTCTTGCATTGTTTGATAGAAAAAAAAATCATTTGCAATTTATAAATATTTTGATGCAATATTTCAGTTACATGAGATACTTACAATTCGTGCCGCAAGTTTCATTTAACCACCAGAGTCGATTTTGTGTTGCCCGTGCTTTTCTTGTCTTTCCTTGGTTGCCTTTGACGTGTCACTCAATCTATGAAAAGTTTGAAATACGTTAGATTATATAAATATAAAGAGTAATTAATTAGTACATAATTACATTCTTAATAGTATCCCGTACCTTCTTTTGGCGTTTGGTGGTGTATTACCTTATTTCCTTTCAATTCTCTCCTTGGCATCCAAAATCAGGTTCTTCCACTCCCTCTCTAGAATCATGGGGGACGCTCGTACTTTAGGTTCTTCTCTAAATGGGTCATGTATTGATCCCTCACATACTTTAGATATGTGCCAACTTTTTCAAGGAGCTTGGTTTTGTCAAAGGTGTCATTTCCAAACCACTCAACCATATGGTTTGTCAATTCATCTTTTAACCTTTTTTCTTGGTCATTCGACCTTTGAAAGAAAAAACAAACATGTTAGATTCAAAAATGAACTGAAGCTACGTTTATGATAGTTCAAGAAATGTATCAAAGGAAAACCATTCTAGCAATGATATGAAATCAAAATAGTGGATTAGGGTTAGTTCACATATGATGTACCACCTTTTACATATGGTGGGACCAAATATCTGCAATACAATGTCACTAAGATGTTTATAAAAAATATCATTTCCTGCAAAAAATTCATGGGATCATTAGTCCAAAATGAGTGATCAGAAAGTAAATTACAATTAGACTATATATAATAATAATTTTAAAGTACCTAGAACCTTTTGTATCTTTACGGGAATCATTTCTTTGTCGTTCACCACCAATGTGGCCTGCAATGTTACCGTACTAGAAATATGAGAAGATCTAGGAAATGATAGTATTTTATCAGCAGTAGTTGCCTCTAGCGCATCCTCATGTGCATCTCCTACTGCAGAAAATGAATCCACTATGAAATTCCCCTAAGAAATAACACTTGAAGGAAAATAAACATATAACAAAAGATAGAGAAAAAGAGGGATCTACCAACAGTGGGTGGGCCAATATGACATGCAATAGAGGATGTTTGAATGCTACATGTTGCTGACATTGCAAACAGCAATACATGTGGGGTTAACCTCTAATGAGGCACCTACGACATTTGCACAGGAACATTGACAACACGTGAAGAATAATACATTAAATATATCAAATATTAGATATATGAAAAGTGCAAGAATTGTAAACAAGGATGAACCTTTATTATGAACATTGACAGTATCAAGTATGATGTATTTTGGGTACTCAAAGTGATAATCCAAGCAAGTGATAAGCCAAGAAAATTGTCATCATCTGAAGTACCTACAACACCCTGATCATGGCCACCAGTTTCATGAGGGCACATAAATTGTTGTAAAAACAACACGTACATATTTTAGTTAATGACATAAAAGAGAATAAAATATAAACCATTATTGAACTTTTGTTATAATTAAAGCTTTCATTACTGCTTACTTGCAAGTTTTTTGCTGTCTGAATCAATACTTGCACCCTCTCTCGTATCTCATCAATTTGAGGATACACGGATGCCAAAGCAATAATCTCTATACTAGTTTCTCTAAGAGGATTTTTTATCAATTTCATAGGGTGTGTGGAATTTCCATGGTCATCATCGCTTAATCCTATTGAGTCCACATCCCTAGAGAGGTGTTTAGGTACTGTAGCTCCCTTTCCCTTTCCCCCAACATCCGTCTGTGTCAATAATATCATTAACAATTACAAAATTAGTCTAAAACACTCAAAAAAGAACATAATAATGTAACAATTTGCTTCTATCTAATTTGTACAATTACAATGAGGTTTACCTGCTCAAAAGAAGTGTCTTGACCTACATCCCTGTCTACGCTATGTGATGGATCCATGTCACCATGTGACAAAGAGAAAATATAAAAATGTTAGCGAAATTAAACCAGTAAACTTAGCAAGAAAACTTCATAATAAAATGGTATATTGGAGTCATTAATTGGAGGTTGGTTAATTTAAATCGTATATAGTACGTACCACCCCCATGATATTAACTTTTTTTGTATCTATACGATTCAAATTGTAATCGATTAGAAGCTCTTCGCCTGCACGTATTGATTTTATCGCACGTATGAATACATGATTTCCCTCGTGGGCCTCAAATATGCAATTGGGTTGTTTATTAGTTGACCCAGGTCACATACTATTTATAAAATCTACAATATTCCCTATTGCTTTTGGCCTTCCATCAATGTATACAACCACTCGTTTACTTTGATCATTATCTTTCTATTGTATATAATTTGCTGACAGTGCATACCTACGCATATTTTTTTTTATATCAAACAATGTGCATCCAATTATTGTAATTGTAATAAGGTCCGAAAAACTCCATCAATTCAACAACTTTCTTGTAACAGACCTTTATGCTGTCCATGGAAAATAGGCCGAAACCATGTAACAACGAAGGTGCTATGCGATATATCCTATTGTTAACACAAAAATTGGTGTTTATTGAAGGAAGTTACTTGGGTAGCCATTGTTTCTATAGATGTTTGTACCTCAATAGCACCTCAATGTCACCTTTGGTCTCATCATCATAAGAACATGACCCCCCTTGCGAAAGGAAAAAATTCATGCGTTTATTGAATTTTCTTCTAATCTGTTGACCTCTAGTTGATCTCCCTATTGTAGACCTACTACATGTCTCACTTTCATTTTCTATTCCTGGATTTCCCTCACTCAAGGAAGACACATCTGAAAAATACCTATTTGGTGGTACATGTACTCCATCAAATGAGAGAGTTAGTTGGTAATGAGAGAAATTTTGCAAATGAGGGTAAAGTTGATGAAGAAGTCGACCCTAAAGTTGATGTTGGGATTAAAATTTGAATAAGTCCAACTGGGGCCTCAAGTGTTGATAACTGTATTAGATTTATTGCTAATGTCAAGGTTTGAAAAACTGAGGAAGTTTGTTTTCCAAGTAATTTTTAAACAATAAACTTTTTCTATAGGGTGTATTGACTAGTTATACCTATCGATCCATGAGACTATGCAGGATCCTCGTCAAAAGGGTTTAGGTTCCTGCACATGTAATTCAATTTTCTTATGTTAGCTAAAAATTACATAGTACACAATATGAACTTTGTAGACAAAAAGAGTATTAAATAAAAAAAAAGATGTTGTCATCATAATCATTGTAAATTTTTTAACTCCTTACCTTTACTTTATGTAGACTATGTAGGATCCTCAACTAAATGGTTGATGATGTCTATAGTCAATGACCTACTCCCACCAAGGGTGACAGCATCACACATGGACTATACATGAAATCAACACCATCAATTGAGCACCATAAGCATTACATTTGTAAGTTGATAAACAATAAATATATATGTATCATAAGCATCATAAGAATCACATGATGTATCATCATATACATAATTGAGTATCATAATTAGCATCACATATGTGTCATCATAAACATGTAACACATCACATATGTATCATAAATTACCATCCATCACATAGATTATAAACAATCCAAATTCTATAAATAAATACGAAGTTCAAAAAATATCACATGTATCATCATAAACATGTAATCCATCACATATGTATTTTAAATCAACATCCATCACATAGCTAATAAACAATCCAAATTCCATAAATAAACACAAAGTTTAAAAAATGTCACATAAATAGTCACTCTCCCTATCTCCATCTCCTCAGGGTGGCATAGTTATATTATAAGGATTTGTTAGAGGTCATGGAACATGAATTAAAAACATTAAAAGATGCATCATGAATTAATTATGTAATGACATTAGAATTCAAAACATAATGAATTAATTATGTAACCATAGAAGTAAAAAAAAATTCTATCAAGAAATCAATATTAAATAGATAATATACTAATTGCATACCTCATACATTTAATTCATCATCATGAACACCATGATCATCATCGTCATCATCATCATCATCATCATCATCATCATCACCACCACCACCACCACCACCACCACCACCACCACCATCATCGTCTTCATCATCATCACCATCACCATCACCATCACCATCACCATCACCATCACCATCACCATCACCATCACCATCACCATCACCATCATGATCACCACCACTGTCATCATCATCATCAACATCATCATCATCATCATCATCATCATCATCATCATCATCAACTTCATCTTCATCATCATCGAGAAACTGTCGATCGTGATCATCATTTACTTCATCTTTGACTTCATCGATATCTTCTTCTTCCATAACATTATACTTTATCGACCTTCCTCTTGGATCATGTCTAACAACAAATGACCAACCTGGTTTATGTGGAACCTCAGAGTAAAATACTTGCTCACATTGGCTTGGAAGAACATAGGGCTCATCCCCAACTAATTCAAATGACCTTTTATTAACCATTGTAAATCCATTATCATGTTCAATAATATTTCTATCAGGATCATTTTTATTCAATCGTAGCCTATACAATTTGACAAAGAAACAAAACTAATTTGGAGGAATTAAAGTTGCACTCAAGTATATCATCCAAATGCCATAGTATCTGAAGAGGGAAAAATGGCATGAAGGGTCAAATGATAAAAAACCCATTGAAATAAGCATGAAAACACAAAAACATCAAGAGATCATTTTTACCTTGCTATTTTACCTTCTCCTTCAGATTGAGGTTGATGAAGTGGATGATGAGGATGCGCCTTGATGCTCCACTTGATGTGCTACTTGCTTGATCTCCTTTGTGCTCAACAAGATATATTGATGGATTGGATTTGGATTGAAAGATTAAGGATGGATGAATTTGATAGAGGATTATGAAGAGAGAGGAGAAAAGGGCAGCATGACAATGCATGAGAAGTGGATTATTTGTGAGGAGAAGAGGCTCCAATATATAGATTGGAAGAGGCCAATGGAAGGCCAAGATTGATTTGATCGTGAAGGGTTGAGATTGATTTGAGATAGAAGGCATGGATCAAGGGTGCCTTGGGAAAAGGGGGGCAAAAACTTGAATTTCAAATATGAGGAACCAAAAATTCCAAAATAAGGATGCATTAAGGGATTCAAAGAAATTTGAATTTCTTTTAGAGGCTCAATGTTGATGTGCCATGAGTGGGAATTAAAAATTAAGGGATAATGATAAGTATGATTATGAGAGATTCAAGAAGGATTAATTAGGTTGAGTGGGATTAGGAAAAGTGATTTGTAGGAATCACATGACTAGGTTAATTAATTAGAATTAATTAACTGAGTGGGTTTAGAGGAAATAATTATTGGAGGGGACTTTAGAGGAATAGGGGAATAATTATTTTATTTAATAAATTAATTATTGGACAATAGTGACAGGATTAATTAAATTATATTTAATTGATTCTAAGAAGAATAAGGATAACACAATTAAATTATGTTGATAGGCTTAAATCAATTAAATATTAATTTTAGGTGTCTACATTTTGCCCCTCTTTGATATAGCATCGTGAAATGATGTTATATCAAAGAAGAATAAAACATAGTGGAGGAAAAGGATAAGGACTAGTAGCATGATGCCCCAGTCATGAAATGAGGAAGAATGATAAGGACTAGTAGCATGATGCCCCAATCATGGGATGAGGAAGAATGACGAGGAAGCAACGCTATGCCCCCTCGAGAGGACATGTGGGTTCAAAGAACAAGGGTGTTCTCTTGAAAGGATGAAGATATTGAAAGAGGGAACTAGGATGGATTGGAGTGATGTGAGTGAAATGAGACAAAGAAATGATAAATGGATTGGATTTCTTGTTGAGCAAGTATAGAGAGAAAACCTAGATTTGATATTTCCATGGATAGTCTGCACCACTAATTATACAAACCAGGATGATATGAAGATCCGAAGCATGGAATGATGCTCAGTCAAACAGGAATGCCTTACACACAATCATGCACGTGTTGACAAATACTAATGCAGGGTTGTCAATTCATACAAGGAAGACCTTCAAACATACCATGCCATGAAAACTATGCCCCATTATACACGAGCCAAGACATACCAAAATATAGGATGATCAAGGTAGTCCTGAATAGGTATAGTCCTGGGACACAAGATGAAAACAAAGAGAAAAGCTCAAGCATGCAAACAACATGCACATGACCAACTGATATCTCTTGCCAAGAGTAGGACATGGATTTGGATAAACTACCAGACTAGGGAAGGATACATCCTGATGGGTAGGTGATGGATTGATGGATGACAAAAGACATGCTGGATGTGCAAGATCTACAGATGAGAGGATTGTTGCTTGGATTTGATTAGCGTAGTATGGATGGGTGCTTGGATTAGGTATAAGTCAGTGTGAGCTCAGGTAGATGGGGAAAGCTCAGTTTGATGGATTGGATTGGAAATTGGATTGGATGGGGTGGATAGGATTTGATTGAATGGAACCAATGATAAGATAGAACAAAGGATTAGTAAAAGGATGGATGGATGAATGGATGAAGATATTGTTTGGATAGATGGATCAAGTGGATGGATATGGATAGGAAATGGAGGAATAAAGGATGGAAGATAGAGTGATGGAGACCCAAGTACTATGCTACAAAGGAGTGCAATGCCCCACACTAGAGGTAGTGGAATTAAGGATGCATGAATGGTGGATAAAGATGTATGATTTTGAAGGATAATATGTAATGGATATGGATGGTAGAGAATTAAGGCGATTAAGGCTTGAATGCTCCAAACTATGCATGTATGATTCATTGTTTTGCCTCAATCTTATCAAGACAAAAGATAGGAATGGAGGATTCATTTTGATAGGATGAGGGATATGAGATGGAGGATATGGATAGGATAGTCAAGATCAAAGATAGAAAAGGAGAATGGACTTAGATATGATGCAGATGGATGGGAGGATTGCATGGATAAAGCTTTCCCCCAAGTGTAGAGTGCAAGGGGATGAGGGGATTACACATGACGCTTGTTTTCCAAGCTTTCATCATGGTACTTACCCAAGGCGCAACAAGAAGTGGTTTTCACCACTGGATGAAATGATTTTTCTTTACTTTTTAATGATTTTTGTTTTTGTATTTTCCCTGATTTTTTATTTTTTTTTGAATTTTTGGAATAGTTTGGAAGGATAAGGTTGAGGATGAGTGGATATGGAAGATAGTGGATGCATGAAAGAGGAAGGGAGCACTCCAGAATATAGTTCCATAGATGGTATCCCTTAGCATTTCTTTGAAGTGGAGGTATGCTCATAGATGTTGGTAACAATAATTTGGGACATGAAATAGATAGGGGATGGAAGATACAGATTTGGAAAGGATTGGACTAATGGAAGGGGATCGTGAAAATTTGATGGTGGATAATGGATGGGGTTTTGAAGAATTTGTGGAAGATCAACATTAGCACATACCTTGAAGGGTTGTGGAGTAGTCGAGGAGAGTTTTTTGGATTAGATGAGGGATAGATTGTGGATTTTGGGAAATGAGGACCCAAAATAGAAGAAGGGGATGATGGATTTGGGATGGTGGATCTGGGGACATACGGACCGAAAATGGATTTTGAAGATGGAGGAGTGTTAGATGGAGGATTAGAGGACTTATGAATGGATGGAGCTTTTGGATTAGCAAGTTTGAATGCCGATTTTGATTTTACTTTGGGATGCATTGCTTCTTTAGGAATCCACATGGTTTTTGATTTTTTCTTTTGGGGCCTTTGTGGCCTTTTTATTTTTCTTTCTTTTGGATCACATTTTTCTTTTGAGCATGTCATTTTGAGGGGACATGTTGATCCTTTAATTTTTGTGGATTTTGAGCTTTATGCTTTTTAGATTGGGCATCCAAATTGCTTCCAATAGCAATGGGATGGGTGTATGAGGATGAAGGATTGATAAATTTGATGGATGGGATGGTGGAAACAAAGTGTTACGAGGCATCCAAGGATGTGTGCCTTTGTTGATCTTGCTTAGGGATTATTTGAGGCGATGGAGTGGTGAATGGATGGATGTAAGTACCCAATATGGATGGAAGGGATGGAGGATTGAGCATTGGAACATAGGGGCCCAAAATGGATGGAAGGAATAAAGGGTTTAACTTTGGAACATAGGGTCTTAAAATGGATGCGGAATATGAGGGACAATGGGATTCTAATTTGTATGAGAGAAATTTGGATTTAGGAGGGATAGAGGATGTACCAACATCTTGAGCATTATCTTGAGGACCCTTATTATTTCAAAAACAAAATTTGAGTCCATTTTGAGGGGGATGAGATGTGGAAGGACGATTTGGGTCTTTAGATGGGTTGGGATCATGAGATGGAGATGAAGAGATACTTTGATCTTGACTAGGAAGGGAATCATGAGATTGAGTGGGAGGGGTGATTGGATCATGAGATGGAAGAGGATCATGCGATGGAGGGAGAGGGTTGGATAGAGGAATCATATGATCATGAGAGGAAGTGGAGGGAATGCCATCATTAGATGGAGTAGAGGGAGATGCATCATGAGATGAAGAGGATTCTATGCTATCATGCTTTCGAACAATCTTTTGGCATGTTTGGAGTTGTTGGGATTATGTGATGGAGGAGGATATGGAAGCTTTGATGTGAGTAGGTGGGGAAATGGGAGTATCATGAAGTGCGAAGGATTGGGATTTATTTTGAGGTGGAGGTGATTAGGGTGGATGGAGGACTTGAGGAGACTTGGCCACTTTGCTTTGAGGTGAGGATTTTCTCTCCTTTGCTAGAATGTCTTGGATAAGATTATGGATGATGGATTTGGAGGATGTAGACAATATGGGTTTTGGAGGATTAGGATTAGATGGAAGATTGGGATTGGATGGAGGATTAGGATTGGGATTTGAATTGGATGGAGGATTAGGATAATGGAATAGGGAATTAGGATTAATGATTGGAGGATTATGGAGTAAAGGATTTGGATGGGGAGTAGAGGTAATGAATGCATTGTAGAAGGATGGGGATTGGGATGTAGATGGGGGGGAGATGAAGGTATACATATTGGATTAGAGTAGTATGTGGACGAGGGATAATATGGAGATATGGATGGGGAATAAGATAGAGATATGGATGGGGAATAAGTGTTAGGTCCCGGAGGCAACTAAGAGGGGGGGTGAATCAGTTGTCTATTAATTTCAAACCAAAGCTAACTTAACCAAACTTAGTGCATAATACTAGTAAACCAAAATTTAATGCCGGTAGACAATTTAACAGTTAATTGCAATACCGGTAAAGTTTAATGCATGAAACATAAATAAAAATAACATACACAACACATAACACAATTATATGTACGTGGAAAGCCTATAAGGGGAAAAACCACAATGGGAAACCTTACCACAATTAGATGATACTATTGCAGATAGTATGTGTGTACAAATGGGGTATACACATGCAGAAAGGACAACTGCCTAGAGCTCACTGCTCAATCACAAAATGGGAGTCACACTAACTACAATTGAATGGTTATATACAATGATAATGTACTACTCAAAATGGCATCTTCATATGCTGGATTCAGTACCGATTAAGCTCTAATTTGCCTTCTCCAAAAGCCTCCTTGAATCTTAAATGATGTCTGCGTGTATAGCTCTACTTATATTCACATATACCTTATTACAATCATTTTTCACACTCACCTCTACTACACCTTAATCTCATAAATGAGATCTTACTGTTAGTTAAGATGAGAGGGGGGGGTGAATCATAAAAACTTCACTATACAATATATTCACCAGATTCAACCTCAGTAGCCTTTACTGATATGCAACTATGACTGTAAATCATTCAATACTCATAAACAAGTATACTTAGAACATCATAACACATTTCACACCAGATTTAACGTGGAAACCCAAATAGGGAAAAACCACCATGAGATTTCAAACCCACTAAGAAATATACCCTTCTAAAGTATGCTTGGTTAAAAGCTAATCTAGTTACAGATTACAAAAACACATTGCTAGATGTGACCCGGTTAAGGGATTTCCCTCAGACTTGTTAGAGTCTTGCACTTTTCTAGAAGTGACCTTGTCAAAGGATTTCAAACACTCATTTAGAATGTTACCTTGCTAGAGGGTTTACAAATAAGACTGTTAAGTGCACTCGATTAAGAGATTTCCCATCACTTACAAAATAAATAATAGTAATAAAATATATCTATAACTTCACATCTGAAATGCTAAAGCAGATTCTATATGCTCAAAACAATCTTGTCATAAGACTTATCTTGCTTCTTGTTGGGATTCTCAATCTATTCTTCAATCAGATCTTCAATCTTTTGTGCTCGGTGATCACTACTGTTGTGTCACTTTTCTTATATTTTTCCCACATGCATTGTTCATCAATAGTTTCTTATTTATGAACAATACCTAACCGCTTAATCTCCTTGATCACATTTCCCATGATCAATCTTAGCCATCAGATCTTAAAACGTGACTCGGTTCATTGTATCCTTCGATTGAAAAATGTTTTACCTTGCTTTGGAACTTGTGCTAGGTTATGGCCGTTTAATTTGCGTTGTAGATCTATCTCTTGTATTTTCGATGTCATCGATCCTCAACAAACTTCTTGCATGACATACCAATCATCCGATCAAATCCAACTCATTGGTATTCTACATTTAATAATGTATTTATCCATCCAATGCATTCTTTTATTAGTCGGTTGTTATTCGGTAAATACTGAACTTCACTCAGTAGATATTCTACCTTCTTTAACCGATAGTAATAACCTTAGGGTTTACTGACTAGCATCTTGCTCGGTAACATAGAATAGTATCAAGCCTTAACTGATTCTATAGCTTGAAATCTTTTCTCCTTTTTGTTCAGTCTTTGAATACTCATATATAGGATATCAAAACAATCAAAACAACATAATCTCATCACTATCTAACTCGTAATAGTTTCCCATTGAATAAATTATTATTCCCCTTTTTATTTTCACATTCATTCTGTGTCTCTTACCGACATCTTAATACTTATCAAAACATACTCATTAATACATGGCAACATCATACTGAATCAGAAAATCAATTGCTTGACATCAATGACAAAATAATTTTATTAAGATAGTAATCATCCTTACTCAATTATATCAACAATCTCCAACAACCTTCTCAATATCCTCATACCAACAAACTTACTGAGATGCTAACAATCTCCCCCTTTGGCATTGATGGCAAAACCAACTTTAATGGCAATACCAACATGATTTATTCCAATTGATTCGGATTCGGATTGTTGTTTAAACTTCTCTGAAATTTTCTAGAATTTCTGGAATTTTCCCCCAGTCATTAGTCTTCTCCCAACTTCTTCTATTAGTTCCTTATAAATTAGTCTTCTCCCCCTTTGACAACAATGCCAAAAAGAAAAACTAATTCATGATTTCTTCCTTTGTGAAGTAATTTTCCTTGTAGTCTCATTCACAATCAGAACATCTTTGTCTTGAATCACTTTTTCTTGTACAACTTTAGGCAACCTCCTAAAGTGTGTAAAGCAGCATCAACTCATAAATATTTATCCTTTAGATTCATAGAATTTATGCTTTCATCGAACTCTGTCAGTGAGTACTAGATAGGGGTAGGACCCCTAACTGACTTCTGAGATACTCAAAATTGTCCCTTGGCAATGGCTTTGTGAAAATATCTGCTATTTGTTCCTTTGAACTGATATATTCTAGCACAACTTTCTTCTTTTGAACTTCTTCTCTGAGATAATGATACTTTATAGATATATTCTTTGTCTTAGAGTGCATTAACGGATTCTTTGAAATGTTAATGGCACTAGTATTATCACAGAATATAGTTACTAGCTCGGTAACTTTCTCATTCATACCTTCCAACAATTGTTTGATTCATGCTATATTGGTACAATTCAATGCTGCAACGACATATTCAGCTTCAGCTATTGACTATGAAATGCATCCTTGTTTCTTGCTAAGCCAACTTACTAGTCTATCTCCCAAAAAGAAAGCTCCACTACTTGTGCTTTTCCTGTCATCAATGTTTCATGCCCAATCAGCATCAGTATAGACTTTTAATTCAAAAAAATTTCTCTTTTGATACACTAAGCCATAATCTTCAGTGCCTCTCAAGTATCTGAAAATTCTCTTGATTGTTGTCAAATGAGTTTCTTTGGAATCTGTAGAAAATCTTGCAACTATACCTACTACATGTGCTATATTTGGCCTGCTATGAACCATATATTGCAGTTTTCCAATCATAGATCAGTAAAGTGTCTCATCAACAGATGTAGATTCATCACTCTTTGATAGTTTACAATTGGTAGTCATAGGAATGCTTATAGGTTTAGAATCTTCCATTCCAAATTTCTTCAAGATTTCCTTTATATACTTGGATTGAGTAATGAAAATCTCATTTTTCATTTGTAGTATCTGTAAACCTATAAAATACTTTATTTCACCGATTAATGACTTCTCAAATTCTTTGCACATTTCATTTCCAAAGTTCTTGCATAAGGAGTCATTACCACAAAAAATAATATCATCAACAAATATGGCTAAAAGTAGTATACCATTGTTTTCATCATTTTTCATATACATGTTGTTTTCACTTGTCCTTATAAATCCAATCTTGATCAAATAAGAGTGCAGTATTTCATACCATGCTCTAGGTGCTTGCTTTAAACCATATAATGCTTTGTTTAGCTTACATACCTGATCTTTATTCTTGTCTTCAATAAATCCTTCAGGCTGTTCAATATAAACTTCTTCTAGTATGCCATTTAAAAATGCAGATTTAACATCCATTTGATATACCTTGAAATATTTGTAAGCAGCATATGCCAACATTGTTCTCACTCCTTCAAGTCTTGCTATAGGTGCAAAAGTCTCACCATAATCAATTCCTTCTTCTTGAGCATATCCTTTGCAAACTAGTCTTGCTTTATTCTGAATGACCTCTCCTTTTTCATTTAGCTTGTTTATGAAAATCCACTTTGTACCGATTACATTTTTCTCTTTTGGTCTTGGGACCAGTGTCCATGTTTCATTCTTCTTGATTTGTTCAATTTCTTCTGTCATAGCATTTATCCAATCTTCATTACTAAATGCCTCTTTTACTATCCTCGGTTCAAATTCAGATATCAGAGATGTGTTTTGTCTCAGTTTGTTCCTTGTCATCACCTGATCATCCTTATCTCCTATAATCTGACTTGATGCATGATTTCTTTTGACATACTTGGCTAATATGGGCTTGGTATGCTCTATTTGATCTTCTTCATCACTCGGTAACTAAGTATTTTCTTCATTTTCTTCATCAACTTTCTCGGTAGGATTTCTCAGTTGAACATAAACAAATTCTTCATAATTTTATGGTTCCTTGGAATTTCCTTCATCATTTCTTTATGCAAATTCATCAACTTTCACATTTGTACTTTCTACTATTTTGTTAGATGATTTGATCAAACATTTAAATGATTTACTTCTAGAAGAATAGCCAAGAAATGTTCCTTCCTCGCTTTTCTGATCAAACTTTCCATTTCTGTCATCTTTGTGAACATAACATCTACTTCCAAATATTTTAAAATAACTTACATTAGGTTTTTTATCATACCAAAATTCATATGGTGTCTTCAAAGTTCCTTTCTTCAGTTGTACTCGGTTCAGGGTGTAAACTGCAGTGGTAATGGCTTCTCTCCAAAATGTTTGAGGTACCCTCTTTTCTATCATCAGGGTTCTGGCACAATCTACAATTGATTTGTTTCTTCTTTCAGCTATCCCATTTTGCTGATTTGTTCTCGGTGCAGACACTTGTCTCTTTATACCATGACCATTGCAAAATAGATTAAATTCATCATAAATGAATTCTCCTCCTCTATCAAATCTTATACATTTCAACTATCTTCCTGTTTCTTTTTCAACTCTAGCCTTATACCATTTGAACATTTGAAAGGCTTCTGATTTTTCTTTCAAAAACATAACTGACATCATTCTTGAGTAATCATCCACAAATAATATGAAGTATTTATCTCCATAATAACTTTGAACTTTCATAGGACCACAAAGATCAGTGTGCACTAGATCTAAAATTCCTTTAGAAGTGTAGGACTTACTTGTAAAGCTTGACTTTCTCATCTTACCCATCTTGCATCCTCGACATATTGCATTCTCTAGTTTTTCCATGCTCGGTAGACCTCTTACTCGGTGCTTCTTACTTATTTTGATCAGGTTATCAAAATTTACATGACAAAACCTTTTATACCATAACTAGGTATCTTCTAGTTTAGCATACAGACAATTATTCCGAGTTGAGTCAAGATGAAATGTATTACCTTTTGTTTGTGTCTCGGTAGCAGCCAACTTTCCATGTTTGTCATGAACTTTGACACATCCCTTCTAGAATTCTATTTGGTATCATGTAATGTTTAGCTGTGCTACACTCAAAAAATTGTATTTCAAACCTTCAACCCAGTATACATCATCACATTTAGCATTGTCAAGAAGTTTTATAGATCCTTTACCTTTCACCGGACATGGTGCATCATTACCAAATCTTACATATCCTCCATCATAGTCTTCTAATTTAACAAACTTGTGTTTATCACCTGTCATGTGATGTGAGCACCCATTATCTATGATCCAAGAATCATTTTTATTTATGTGAGATATTAGGGCTTTTTATTCATACCTTTCTTCATCTAATCCATCTTTGATAGCCAAATAAACAACTTCCTTTGTATCAGTCCCATTAGATTTATCATTGTTGGATTCCTCATTAGCTACTAGGCATGTCTTTCTATCTTTCCTTCTGAAGTCTTGGTGTCCTCTGTAATGGTTGTCTTTACGTCTGTCTTCTCGGTATTCTCTCTTTTCACTAGATTCTTTGTCAACATAGTTAGAAGCCATATGTCCTATTCTATCACAGTTAAAATATTTTAAAGGTAACTTTCCTTTATACTTACCTTTGCTTCTTAGTAACCTTCTGGCTAATAATGCTTCAAACTCTTCTTGCTTTTTGATTTTTTCATATAGTTTGTGTACCTCTTCCATGTTTTTGTGAAATCTTTCACTTGCTCCACTATGATTTCCTTCAGTATACTTATACATTCTATCATTGTAATCATCAGATTCACCAATATGAAAAGAATCAAATGCAGATTCAACTTTATTTATCAAGGACCCACTGTTATCAAAATTACTTAACTCAAATGCATGTAGCTTACCGATAGTAGCATCCAAAGAGACTAGCATGTTTGGCACAATCCTTAATTCAATGATTGCAGAGACTCGAATGGCATAAGAAGGTACAAGTGTTCTAAGCAACTTACTTGTTACATCCTTTTCCTCAATAGTTCCTCCTGCTCCTTTGATTTGATTGATAGTTTCCTTTAACCTTGCACTATATTGGGATATGTTCTCACCTTCATTCATTCTCATGGATTCAAGTGGACCTCTTGGATTGTCTACTTTTTCTCTCTAAACATGTTCATCACCACCATACACAGATATAAGTTTGGTCCACATTGCTTTGGCATCATTGCAGCCTTGTAGATCATTTAACTCTGAGTCGATTAATGCAGATTCAATCATAGCTTGAACATGTTCTTTCTTTTCCTTTATCTCTTCCATTGTTATTGGGTTGGTGCTAGGTTCTATGTAATCATTCTCTAGATAATATGTTCCATATTCTCCAATTCTTGATAAATGTAGCTTCATCCTTTTCTGTCATGTGGAGAAACTTGACTTATTCAACTTTGGTGCATCCCTTTTATACATGTTTGGATCTTGCCTCAAGTACCTTTTAACTTTTCTTCTGGAGTCCAAAAATCTGATACCAATTGTTAGTTAAGATGATAGGGGGGGACGAATCATAAAAACTTCACTATATAATATATTCACCAGATTCAACCTTGGTAGCCTTTACTGATATGCAACTATGACTATAAATCATTCAATACTCATAAACAGATACACTTAGAACATCATAACACATTTAACACCAAATTTAATATGGAAACCCAAATAGGGAAAAACCACTGTGGGATTTTGGACCTACTAAGAAATACACCCTTCTAGAGTATGCTCGGTTAAAAGTTAATCCAGTTACAGATTATAAAAACACATTGCTAGATGTGACCCAGTTAAGGGATTTCCCTCAGACTTGTTAGAGTCTTGCACTTTGTTAGAAATGACCTTGTCAAAGGATTTCAAACACTCATTTAGAATGTTACCTTGCTAGAGGGTTTACAAATAAGTCTGTTAAGTCCACTCAGTGAAGAGATTTCCTGTCACTTACAAAATAAATAACAGTAATAAAATATATCTGCAACTTCACATCTAAAATGCTAAAGAAGATTCTATATGCTCAAAAAACTCTTGTCATAAGACTTATCTTGCTTCTTGTTGGGCTTCTAAATTTTTTCTTCAATTAGATCTTCAATCTTTTGTGCTTGGCGATCACTACTGTCATGTCACTTTTCTTCTATTTTTCCTGCATGCATTGTTCATCAATAGTTTCTTATTTATGAACAATACCTAACCTCTTAATCTCCTTGATCACATTTCCCATGATCAATCTTAGCCATCAGATCTTAAAACGTGACTACGTTCATTGTATCCTTTGATTTGAAAATGTTTTACCTTGTCTGCGAACTAGTGCTAGGTTATGGCCGTTCAATCTGTGTTGTAGATCTATCTCTTGTATTTTCGATGTCATCGATCCTCAACAAAATTCTTACATGACATTCCAGTCATCTAATCAACTCCAACTCATTGATATTCTACATTTAATTATTTATTTATCCATCCAATGCATTCTGTTATTACTCAGTTGTTACTCGGTAAATACGAAACTTCACTTGGTAGATATTCTGCCTTCTTTAACCAATAGTGATAGCCTTAGGGTTTACCGACTAGAATCTTGCTCGGTAACATAGAACAGTATCAAGCCTTAACTAAATCTATAGCTTGAAATCTTTTCTCCTTTTTGTTCAGTCTTTGAATACTCATATATAGGATATCAAAACAATCAAAACAACATAATTTCATCACTGTCTAACTCAATAATAGTTGCCCATTGAATAACTTATTATTCCCCTTTTTATTTTCACGTTCATTCTATGTCTCTTACCGACATCTTTATACGTATCAGAACATACTCATTAAGATATGGCAACATCATACTGAATCAGAAAATCAATTGCTTGACATCAATGACAAAATAATGTTATTAAGATAGTAATCATCCTTACTCGATTATACCAACAATCTCCAACAACCTTCTTAATATCCACATACCAACAAACTTACTAAGATGCTAACAATCTCCCTTTGTGAAAATGCTAATACTTACATATATACCAAAACCTAAGACCAAATGTGTAGGTTGGCTTACAAAGATATTACAATTAAATCAATTACAAATGAATCCATATGCGATGCATGATGTCAGCTCAATGCATTTACAAAAATAACAAATCATCTCCATAACGTGTCATGCTGATTTGGAATAGATAATGCTTACCGGTCCATAACCTAGACGTATATGCTGGTAACAACAAATATGCAAACCTGATTAGATCAATGACCAAATAACCAAAACCAAGTGTCCAAACAATGTCTTCGACATAACCAGTAATCTCTAGATGATAACAGATCATCCTTAGTGCCGGTGAACAATATAACCTGTCAGTGAACTAGATACCAGTGATTGTGCATAAGTCACTGAACATGTCGGTGAACATAACCAAAGATCTTTGAGTGCTCTCAAGTGTTGACAGGTGTTGACATCAATGACGAAACCAATGCAACACATCCATAATACCAACAATAAGATGTATTTCCCTTGTCTAAGTTAGAGGAAGGATAAGAGATATGGTATAGATTGGGATTGGGTGTAATGTGTTAAGATGGGATGGATGAAGTTATGATAGGAGAGTGGGAGATTATGGGATTAACTTGGTAGGTAGATTTGTGAACTTCCATGAGAATCTTCTCATACCAAGCTTTGAAATTATGGGTAGTCATGTTGAGAGTGAAGGATTAGATTGGAATTGGATGAATACGTTTTGGAGGGGAAAAATTATGAAGATGATGTTAAATGAAGATGAAGATTAGGACTTGGATTCAAATGATGGTGGATTATATTCGATTTGATTTGGATTGGATTTTGATTTGGATTGGAATTGATTTGATTGGATTGGTTCTTGGATTAGGACTTGATTGGATTGGACTATTGATTGATTGGATTGGATTGAATTGGATTAGATTGGATTTTATTTGGATTGGTCCTTGGATTAAGACTTGGTTTGATTGGATTTGGATTGGATTGAGTTGGATTAGATTTGATTTGATTTGGATTGGTCCTTGGATTAGGACTTGATTGGAATTGATGATGAATTGGATTTGATTGGATTAAAGGATTGGATGATGGCTTGATTGAGGATTGGATAACCGGATTAGGAAGATGGATAGATTTGATTGATTGAAATTTTGGATATTTGATTGGATTAGAGGGAGAATGATTATGGAAGAATGGATAGATAAAAGGAAGAATAAAGGTGGATGCTACCCAAAGTCAAATGAATGATTTGGACAAAACTTTGGTTGCAAAAGGATGATTGTTTGGATGGATGAAAGTGTATTGGGGATTGGAGAATTTCTTGGATAGATAGAAATGGATTAAATATTTGATGATGGAATTTGAAAAGAGGGAGGATTGATTGGTTGTGGGGGATGGACTTGGCAAGAGATGTCAAGTAAAGAAACACAATGGTCAAAAGAAGTTAGACTCAAGAGACACTAATGCTTCTTCACAACATATCCTATGGCGAGAAAAGACAATAGTCAATGGATCCCAATTAGTTTCCGAGCTATGCTTACCTATAGCAGACACTTAGATGCTTGAACCCACTGGCTCCCCTCCATGACACTCACTTCTCCAGGGCAGCCAGGCACCAATTCCCATGAAAACTCCTCATGGTGAACTTTGTGTCTCTACTAAGGGCCGTAAAAATATGGGTGGCTTTGGAGGTCTGACCTCCTGCACCAATGACTTGAAGGTTTTTGACCACTATGCACAAGGTGTATAGTATGGCTTCCCATTAGGAGCTACCCTTCGTAGTTGTGCAAGCGCAATTCAGGCATATAGCCTAATGAAGCACCAATAATTTAGTAGTCATGCAAGCGTGATTGAGATCTCTAGGATCCTACTAAGCACCCAATGTGAGAGTGAACTCTCATATAGCCCCAACCATTGACACTTTCGTCATCAATGGCCTATTTATTATAGTGAGTTCTGAACCCCAAGTCTAGGTGTACTCACTTGAGTCATTCCCCTCTTACCTTCTCAAAGAGAAAGTTGGGAGGACAAGCCCGCTAAGGGTAAGCATGCAACAAACATGAAAAACTTGGAGGGTCTGGATTTCTGATCATCTAGCTAGACAAGAGCATACTCTCCAACCTTTTCGCTTTTCACAAAACACAAAGGAAAATGGTTTATTTGCCTTTTAATTAGATCTAGGTGCCTAGTTAGAAACAAAAAAGCACAATGTTTGCTTGAACCTCCTAGGCAACCTGCAAAACCACTTGATTAGTAGTTTCAAAATGAAGTTTTGAACAAGCATCCTGCAAAAGACAAAAGAATGACAAAATATATTTTATTTTTATTTTTTGGGAATGAGTAGAAAAACAAGAATAAAACCTTCTCTACTAAAGACAAATGTGGATTTGGAGGAAATCTTGATGGGTAAGTGGGGTTTGACTAGGTTTTTGACACTTTCTAAGGGATAGGCAAGCATATAATGGGGATTCTAGAGGTGAGGTGAAGGAATGGAAAAATTTGTCCAAGAGGGACAAAGAAGAAAAAAATGGAGATAGACAATATGGCAAAATTTGGAGGTGATTGGATAAAAGTGGAATAAGTTATGGAAAACCCTAAAAATAGAGAAATGTGGGATTTCGAGCTTCAAAAAGTCAAATTTGGGATAAGGCCCTCAAGGACGGAAATGCACAAAATGAAATTGTGGGGGATATAGTGAATTTTAGAGGAAAACAAAGTGAAGATAAAGAAGATATGGCAAAAAAATAGAATTTTTTTTTTTTTTTTTTTTTTGATTTATTCCTATGGTTGCGCTGATTAGCAGACACTCGTGCTAATGTGCGAGCAGCTGCACTAACAGACAAAATATTAGTATTAAACAAAGAAGATAATAGAAACAAAAAAAAATTACAATCGTGTTGATGTGTGGGTGCTCGCGTCAAAACAACTAGAGTTAGCGCCCAAAAAATCAAATTTAATTTTTTAACAAAAATGCTCACACTAATCATAGAGTGGTCGTGCTGAAGAGACAACTGAAAAGAGATAGAAGTGAGAAGAACAGAAAGAATGAAGAAGAGGAGATAGATGGATTTTCGGGGCGGTCGCACTGAAGAACAATGAGGCATCAGAAATTTTTTGAAATTTCCTACAGTTGCGCTGAAGTTGAGACAATCGTGCTAATTAGCAGGCGGTCGCACTGATCTAGAAATAGTCGGACCAATGCGCGTGCACTCGCATTGAACCATGAACTTGTGAGAAACCTTCACAAAATATTCAATTTTTTGTCAAATTCGGGACGTGGGTCCCACTAGGTGTGCCAGAATGAAGAGGGGAAAATTGGATGAAGTGTCAAATGATAAAAAACACAATAAAATAAGCATGAAAACACTAAAACATCAAAAGATCATTTTTACCTTGCTATTTTACCTTCTCCTTCAGATTGAGCTTGATGAAGTGGATGATGAGGATGCGCCCTTGATGCTCCACTTGATGTGTTGCTTGCTTGATTTGGATGTGGATTTATCTCCTTTGTGCTTAACAAGATAGATTGATGGATTGGATTTGGATTGAAAGATTAAGGATGGATGGATTTGATAGAGGAGAAAAGAGCAGCATGACAATGCATGAGAAGTGGCTTATTTGTGATGATAAGAGGATCCAATTTATAGATTGGAGGAGGCCAACAGAGGGACAAGATTGATTTGATCATGAAGGGTTGAGATTGATTTGAGATAGAAGGCATGGATCAAGGGTGCCTTGGGAAAATAAACAGGAATATAAAATTCCTTGGGAAAAGTGGGGAGAAATTTGAATTTCAAATATGAGGAATCAAAAATTCCAAAATAAGGATGCATTGAGGGATTCAAAGAAATTTGAATTTCTTTGAGAGGCTCTATGTTGATGTGACATGAGTGGGAATTAAAAATTGAGGGATAATGATAAACATGATAATGAGAGATTCAAGAAGGATTAATTAGGTTGAGTGGGATTAGGAAAAGTGATTTGTAGGAATCACATGATAAAGCTAATTAATTAGAATTAATTAACTGAGTGGGTTTAGAGGAAATAATTATTGGAGGGGACTTTAGAGGAATAGGGGAATAATTTATTTATTTGATAAAATAATTATTGGACAATAGTGACAGGATAAATTGAATTAGATTTAATTGATTCTGAGAGGAATATGGATAACACAATTAAATTATTTGATAGGCTTAAATTAATTAAATATTAATTTTACATGTCTGCAGTATCAATTTTGAGACTCTTGAGGATGTATGTCATTTCTCGATGAATTATTTGTCACCTCAAAGACTGTAGTGATGCCATAATCACAAGTTTTCTTTGTGTCATCCTAATTTTTGATGCGAAATTAATGACCATTGCAGCACACAACATTGTGGTGTTTGATCTATGATATGTCAAACATGTAAAAATTATTGCATTCTGAGTTGATAAACATATGGGTGATTAATAAATTTATATATACCTATTTATCTCTTAAACCATATGCTAAATCAATTTCCCTTTGTGTAACATTGGAATCTCCATTACGGTGAGCTTCTTTAAGCAATGAAGCCACACCTTCCCATGTTAATGTGCGATCAGAATGTTGACAACGTTCAATCCATATAGTCATCCAATCAAGATTGTTTGCAATATATAAATGTAGTGCATCCCACTCTCGACCAATTGTACATAAAATAAATAGATGTCTTACAACCGAATTATTTTGAAGATTAAGAACTAATTAACTACAATAACATCTTATAATTACCTCTCACTTTCCTCAATCTATCTTTCCCCGTTAAGTACTCCCCTTCAAATTTTTTAATGGGGTTGGGATCCCAAATGTGATCCACGTGGATCTTTTCTACAAACTGAGGAAGATATTCAGAAATGTACACCATAGTCAGGTATACCATATATCCCTCCACCATACAACCCTTGGGATGTGCTCTTTGTTGAACCAAAGCCTTCAAAAATTTGAAGGGCCTCTCAACCATCCACATTGACCTAGTGTGTACAGGTCCACACAATTCAATCTTCTCAACTTGGTGTATGAGGTAGTGTTCTTGTGCATTGAAAAAAGCTAAAAGTAGACACTTTTGCATTTCACACATTAGATGAGGAATTTTTCTCTTCCAATATTTTATATCTTCTTTATGGATTTCTTTACATGACAACCACCTACAATATGTTCAAGATGCAAAAAAATATATTACATAACAAGTAAAAAAAATTGCAAATATAATATCTATACAACGAACTAAACAAATATCACTACTTATCTCATGTATTTTCCAAGATCATATATGACTTGCTTGACATTATTGTTGAAGTTGTCTGGGAGAGATAGAAGTAGAACATACTACAACAATTATAAAATTACCTTTTCATTTTTTTCTAACATAATACAATGAAAAGTACATGTGCAGTACTTCAATCTATAGTAAAAAAACAAGAATATGAATTACCTTAATGAAGGTATGCCAATCATCCATTTTCATCCCTAGCCCAAATTCACTTTTCTTTGATATGAGATTGTTTATGTTTGCAGCAAATCCTGTGGGAAATTGAATTTTTGCGTATGGCTTCTTTTATAGAATTTCTTTGCTGGTCCATTAATAACCAAGGAAGCTCACTTATATTAATCTAGTCTCCATGCCTAGTTGATTGAATGACATTTTTCATTGCATGATTGGAATCCTAAATGTCACTACAAATTTTGACAATTTTTTCTTTGTCACACCTTCCATCCAATAGTTTCCATAATGTCTCTGTTATATTCTTTCCAATATGCATAGTATCAAACAAATGCACAATTTTTAACTTCTTGTAGTAGGGGAACCTATTAAATTGTCGGGGATAAATTTTTAGTCCCTTAGGAAGGTGGTCATTTATGCCCTCACAACCTTCGCAATCATCAATCACATCATCAGTAAACAAAACACAATAGAAAAGATGTTTTATGACATAAATCATTAGATGGAATGACATTACCTTGACGATTAATTCTATTATATTCGAACTTCCACAGGTGAGGTTTCATTCTTCATGGCTTTGATGTATTCTCTTCTTTCTCATTGAAAATATTTTTTTAAGTATTTTGATACTTATGATTTTTGTGGAGAAAGTGCCTATACTCATCAAACACCTACTTTCCTAAACTTTTTGAATGATGAGATTTCATCTTTGGACCACAAACTGGACATGCAAATTTTCCCTTTGTTTGAAGACCTACAAGATAATGTATAATTGGATTAAATATGTTAATTTTTTGAATTAAAATTATCATGTGCAACTTGAACACTATAACATAAAAAAAAATGTGTTAGCCCTGGGGCATCATGTATTGTCCATAGAAGCATCACATGGAATGGAAATTGTCTTTGTCCTATTGGTCTAGAGACATCATACATAGTGAAACCATTCCAAAACTGCAATGACTCGATGATTTGAGGCTTGATATATACATTCATATCTTTAACTTGGTACTTACCTAATCGAATGAATAAAAATAATACATAATTATTATGACCATTTTACTACAATATTTATAATTAAATGTAGACAACTATATTTAAATGATAAAATACCTGGAACAATCATTGCCAAAATTATGTGCTCCCTCTTTATTGATATCCATGGAGGAATGTTATTGTTGATAAGAAAAATAGGCCACACATAGTAAACAAATCTCATCTCTCCAAATGCATTGACACTGTCCGCTGCTAATGAAAGCCTGATTATGAGGTTCTTCTTTAAAGTGTGACCACTTTTCCTCTATGTCTATAAATGCTGAACCATCTACAGGCATTCAAATAATGTCATCTTGATTTCTATTGCATGCATGGAAATCCATAAATTGTGCCAAGCTAGTGCACTTGAATAATCGTTGCATATGTGGAATAATGGGAATATAGCGAAGAACCTTGCGAGGAACCCTTTTTGTTATTTGATCTGTTCAATATCTACTGATATGACATTCAGGGCACTCAATTTGAAATTCATATTGTTTGTGATATATAATATGATCATTGGGACAAGCATCTATTGCTTGATACTCCATTCCAATATCTTTCATAATGACAGATAATTCTCGGTATGAGCAAGGTCGAATATTTGATGGTGGTAACAAAAACTCACTTATCAATCTACATCAAAAAATTATAATTTGTTAATATAAATAATATTAATGGTACAACATGATTCACCATTTATTATGACATATATGACATACCTTAACATACATGAGATTGTTATGTTGGATAAACCATTCATAACCTTCAAGTTCACCAACAACAATACAGCGGAGAGAAGAGTTGTCTAGGAGCATTTGTAAAGGGCCTCATATGCCTTCTCAAGTAGAGGGACATCATGAAAAACATCAAGGTCATCTTCATCATCATGATTAGCTACACCAATACTAAATGTGTCATGGATCAATTGTGGCTCATGATCGTCATCTTCCATGGGATCATTATCTTCAGCTTCAATATTCACACCTCCATGTTCATCCACTTCGAAAACCATATTCTGTAGGTTGTGTTGATTCATATCATGTGCTCTGGGGTGCTTGACTTATATAAAATTGATAAACATAAATAAACCATGATCATGATCTCATCATCAAGTGATTTCTTATGTATATAAATTGTTGAAATTATATAATGAAAAACTTACCAATGGATGATAATCATGTCCACCTTCAATGTGACCATGCAGCCTACAATATTTCTTAGTTGTTTTGATTAGAAGTCTTCTAGTCTTTTACCCCTTACAAATTCTGTAGGGACAACATTTTCCATTGCCTTTTCTTTTCAAGTTAGACCACAATCTAGCAATCATCTCCTTATTTTGTTGTTTGTTGATATTGTCTGACATGGTCTTTCTTCACAGGCAAAAAAATCATGCTATAGAACTAGTTATTTAGAATTTGAAATGTTAGTTATGAAATCACGTTTCAGTATAATATACCAAATTAAATTACTTGAACATAGAAATTATACAAATTGAACCAAAACCATTTAACTCTTCTTTTTCATCTCAAAACATATCTAATGGCTTTGTGGTATGCAATCCTTGTATCATATCTTAAGTTCACTAATGTCTAATTGGGGTAATCCATGAGTGTCTAATGTGAATTCATTATTAATATTGTGAAGTCATCGAGAGTATGGTGATATTCATCCTTATAGGATCCTCTCAATACGGTCCAAATTAGTCTAAAACAAAAGCAATTATCCATTCCCATGCTCATGCATACTTACATGACTAATGTTTCCCTTGTGTATCCTAAACATTGGAGAGACCTTATCTAACTTGCCTAATCAATGTGGTTGTTTTTCTAATATGAAATACTAATTTCTACCATTGAACATAGAACATAGAAATTATGCAAATTAAACCAAAACCATTTAACTCTTCTTTTTCATCTCAAAACATATCTAATGTCTTTGTGGTATGCAATCCTTGTATCATATCTTAAGTTGACTAATGTCTAATTGGGGTAATCCATGAGTGTCTAATGTGAATTCATTATCAATGTTGTGAAGTCATCAAGAGTATGGTGATAGTCATCCTTATACGATCCTCTCAATACTATCCAAAACAGTCTAAAAGGAAAGCAACTATCCATTCAAATGCTCATGCATACTTACATGACTAATGTTGCCCTTATGTATCCTAAACATTGGAGAGACCTTATCTAACTTGCCTAATCAATGTGGTTGTTGTTCTGATATGAAATACTGAGCTCTACCCTTTCCTATGCATCAAAATTATCACATCGTGTTTCTTCAACAAAACACACTAATATGAATTGAGACAACACCATGAGGATAGTGTCAAGTATCATGGAAACTAATCATAATACGTGAAGACGGGGTTCACACATAACTGTTGGCTCTCAACAATGCCACACTTCCAAAATTGTCAGTCTCAAGACTTCTCCTATTGGGTCAACACTCATTCATGGCCACAAGGCCAAATCAATGTATGTAGTCTTCAAACTCCTTACTCTAGGCTTAGAGGACCCTACATAAGGTCTATGAACACTCACTTGCTATTACAATAGAAAGACCCTCCCTCTAGAACTTTGCTTGGAATGCACACATCATTGGTAATCATTGTTATGATTGATGGTCTATTCGGATAGTAAATAAAATGCTTATTCTTTTTCCACCCTTTGAAACTACAACAAGGTATTTGACCTAATAGGGTCCCCACAAATCACTTCAACACCAAACATTAGGCAATTCAACCTTTTGCCTTCTGAATGCATTTTTTTTTGTCTTTCACTAGTTTTCTTAGTCTAATACATAGGGATATCAGACCTTTCATGGCATCATCACACCCGCAAACTTCCCCATATGTCCATGTAAGTCTAATATATTAAAAACATTTCACCTAGCACTATCTGGTACAAATGCTTGTGTCCTGTCTATATAGGATGTTTGAACACAACACTATCATCCTTGACTCATGTGTATGATGTAGAGGTAGGGGCATGTATAATGGTTTCAAGATATAAAGTCAATGATCTTACAATTCATCCTTCTAGACACCCTTGGATATATCTCATAACTCTATTACATGTCCACACTTGGGTTTACAAACACAACTTTGTCAAAAAAAAAAAACAATATCACTAGTAAAATTATGACCGTGACAATTAATACCCTTAGGACAGTCATAAAAATTTAAACTATTTCATTTGGTTTTGATCCGCAAACCCTTATAAAGGCTGCATAGGGTCCCCTCACCCCTCTCTCTATCATCAACCCCTTTAAAATACCAATCACTTGGTCTTCCCACAAAATTCTTCACTCTTACTGCCTTTTACTATCTGATACATAAAGATATCAGACTGCCCTCATGCCCAAACATGTACCAAATCTAATTTGGAGCCCTGCACACAACATAATATGATACATAGCATGAACAAAGGTCTTCCCACACATTTGGGTTAATTTATATGCATGGGAGACCAAAATATATACTATTTACTCCTCTCGGTAAACACTAGGCAGGGTTTTGACATTTTTTGGAAAAACTATTCTATTTTAGGTGCCTACACTCTCCACTACTCAAGCCTAACACCTACTCAAGATGAGTAAATGGCTTCAACTCCTCTAACATACCTCACCAGTGACTCCTTCTCTTAGGTTCTTTGGAATTGGTCCATTCATGATGACTATGGACTGTTCCAAGCATTGGTTTAGGGTTTTGTCTTCAAATCCTTATACCTCCTTTGGAAAACTACTCCCTAGGATAGTAGCCCTATTTAGCGAGAGAATTGACCTTAAATCCAAAATATTCCACACACTCTGACAAAATACTCACCATTCCAGATACCCTTTTTGGAGTTACACTCATCCCCAAAATGGGCTGGCAAGATCTGCAACCTAAGGGTCTGAACCCCTTAGAAGCCTAGAGACCTAATTAGGGTGATTAGGCCTAATTTATAGAGAAACCCCCATTACTGGTATCCCAACTACAAAAGAAACTTCATGAGAATGTGGGGAGTGGTTAATAACCTCTAATTCCAGGGTTACATGACTAGAATCCATGGCTATCAGATTTTATGATGATTGTCCTAATTTTCTTAAGGTAGTCACATAGAGATTCCTAACTATGATATTTTAGGTCCCTACACACTATGTTGTTATTAAGTATTGATGTAGTCTTAATAAATCTCATGACTCCATTACATTTCCATGCTTCAGTTTAAAAACACAACTCTATCAAAACAAAAACAATTTCACTAGTAAAACTATGACTGTGACAATTAATACCCTTAGGACAGTCATAGAAATTTATTGTATTTCATTTGGTTTTGATTGACAAACCCTTCGAAAGGTTGCATAGGGTCCCCTCACCCCTCTCTCTATCATCAAACACTTCAAAATACTAATTTCTTGTTCTTTCCACCAAATGCTTCACTCTTATTGCCTTTTACTTTCTGATACATGGAGATATCAGACTATCCTCATGCCCAAACATGTACCAAATCTAATTTGGAGCCCTGCACACAACATAATATGATACATAGCAGGAACAAAGGTCTTCCCACACATTTGGGTGAATTTATATGCATGCGAGACCAAACTATACGTTATTTAATCCTCTCGGTAAATGTTAGGTAGCATTTTGACATTTTTTGGAAAAAACTATGATATTTTAGGTGCCTACACTCTCCACTACTCAAGCCTAGCACCTCCTCGAGATGAGTAAATGGCTTAAAATCCTCTAACATGCCTCACCAGTGACTCCCACTCTTAGGGGCTTTGTAATTGGTTTATTCATGATGACTAAGGACTATTCCAAGCATTGGTTTAGGGTTTTGTCTTCAAATCCTTATACCTCCTTTGGAAACCTACCCCCTAGGCTAGTAGATCTATTTAGCAAGAGAATTGACCTTAAATCCAAAATTTTCCACACACTCTAAAAAACTACTCACCATTCTAGATACCCTTTTTGGAGTTACACTCATCCCCAAAATGGGTTGGCAAGATCTACAACCTAAGGGTCTAAACCCCTTAGAAGCCTAGAGACCTAATTAGGGTGATTAGGCCTAATTTATGAAGCAACCCCCATTAACATTATCTCAACTACAAAACCAACTTGATGAGCATGTGGATAATGGTGAATAACCTCTAATTATAGGGTTACATGCCTACAATCCATTGCTATTAGATTTTATGATGATTGTCCTAATTTGCTTAAGGTAGTCACATAGAGATGCCTAACTATGATATTTTAGGTGCGTACACACTATGTTGTTGTTAAGTATTGATGTAGTCTTAAGACATCTCATGACTCCATTACATGTCCACACTTGGATTTACAAACACAACTCTGTCAAAACAAAAACAATATCACTAGTAAAACTATGTCTGTGATGATTAATACCCTTAGGACATTCATAGAAATTAAATCTATTTCATTTGGTTCAGGACTAACCAAGTTACTGAGAGGGGAGGGGTGAATCAGTAACACTTAAACCTTTTAACTCATTTCTGCACTTGTATATATTAAACCATTCATTCATTTAATCCATTGTATGCATGAAAGTATAATCATTCATAACACTTAACACAAAGATTTGGTGACCCAGAAACCTTCCAAATAGAAAGTAAAACTGGGGTGGCGATGGTACCCACAAAACTTTGGTACTGCAGTAAAAGTTGGCCGGTTAAGGCTTACAATGATCACTTCTGATGATCTGCCCTGTTAGAAGCAAATTTGGACTGTTAGGTCCACCTTGTTAGAGGATTTACAAACATACAATGAAGTACGCACTTGGTTAAGAGATTTACAAGAGACTGTTAAGTCTACCCGGTAAAAGGATTTACAAACTGATTCAACTATTAGGATGAAACAGTAGATCTTGACTTACAACTTTATTGCTGATAAGATCCTTTGAGTATTGATCTCCTTCTGAGATAGATATGTCGATTCTGCTCCTTTACTGACTCTACGAAAGTGTTCTGGTCTGCTGCCTTAATGTAGTTTCTGCCCTGCTCTTTCTAATTTAGCATATTCATACATCTTACATACATTTTCACCTTTTCAGATTACAGATGGTATAATACATCACATATATATACCGTCCATGATTACATTTACATTTCATAAATTCGGCCTCATACAAATTAATAACATAAACTCATTCTTAAGTCGGCCTTACATAGGTGAACAAAATATTACTGAGTCGGTAGATACTCGGTTCCTCAAGCTGGCTCGGTGATCTTCTGATACACAGCGTCCACTACAGTACTTGGCATCGTCATGCTCTCAGTAAGAGTAGAAGCTCGGTCCATACTAGTCCCGAAGTGTAGCTTGGAACTCGGTAGCTGCGGTGACTTGGTAGATATAGTGTCACTCGGTAACCACTGGTAACTCAGTAAGAACTGACTTCTCGGTTACTGCTGTTTGTCTCATATGCTCGGTAATAGTCTTACTGCTTGGTATGAACTGTTTAATCGGTAAACTTTGCCGAATGCTCGGTATAGGCTGTGGACTGAATGATGAGCTCGGTAAGCATTCAAAATCGAATAAGTGTTTTCGCTAAATGACAAATATATCATTATTCCAACAATCTCCCCCTTTGGCATTAGTGACAAAAACACTTATGAGACAAAAATGAATCTATCATGCTGACTTGATTCTTCAAAATTGATACCAATTGTAGATTGCTGTATATACCTGTATATGTCACTGTACATAACTCCCCCATAGAATATACACATGATTCTATACTTATCTCTATACCAATTGTTATTTACATTCTCCCCTTGTCTCTAATAATATGTTCCATATTCTCCCCCTTTTTGACAATAATGCCAAAGAATAGATAACTAAAATAGAGATATTAAAGCGTGAGATAAACTCTGAGTGTACCTGTTTGATATGAGCCAAGGTATTATCCCAATTTCCTTGCAAAATTGTGCAAATAGACAATGCAACTTGAACTTTGGCTGATAGTTCAATTACATGCTTTGCAACTGAAAAACTGTTATCATGGATCAATGTTTTAGAATGTGTAATGTGTTTCTGCATTGTATCCATGTTAGGGAGGATCATATTCTGAATATCTAACAATGTAGACCAGATCCTTGCATCTTCCCTAAGCAATTCTGATTGCTTATCTGATAGGAGTCTGAATTTTGAATGGTGAGTTGAGCTTGAGCTGGGGTCAATCTGCAACTGTTGTGCACTTGCTTTCAGATCATCATCAACTTTCTTCAGTTGATCTCTGATTCCTTTTGTGAACTCGGTGACATCACATAACTTTGCAAAGAATGAAGTTACATTATTAAAAGAATTTTCTAACTTGGCCAAACTAGTGGTCAATTCAACTTGTTTTATTGCTATCTGCTGAGCAATGTGCTCAAGCACCTTGTTATCAAATTTCTTCTCGGTTCGCTCTATCAGTTTCTCTTCTCCTGATGAGTCCTCATTGAATCTATTCATAGCCTCTTCGAGTTGTAGCAAAATGTGTTGAGAGGGATCAACTTTTATGCCTAAGGCATCTGTAAGAATGGTCTTTGCACCATTTATGATGTTGAATTCCCTTTCTCTCTCACTTCTTAATTGTTTTTGTTTTGCTTTCTGTTCTAACATCTGGCTGATCAATCTCATTTCATCAATTGATGCAGTATTGAGGTCTATTTGTGGTATGACAATCTCTTTATCCAGATCTATATCTTCCTCTATAGCTTTGCCGGTAAGCAGAAGTTTTAAAGGTGTCTTTTGTATTACTTCTGTGCTTACTAGCTTATCTTTTGATGTAGTTATAATGGTTGATAAGGTTGGACTAGCTGTTATAACTGGAATAGGAAGACTCATGGATGTACCGACTGTTTCCAAAATTGATGTACATGCAGGAGTGCTGATAGGTGCAAAAGAATGTGTCAAAACTGGAGAGGTTGCAAAACTTACTATACATGCTGCAGGAGAAGTTGTGATCTCGGTGACTGAAGAAATCACTTGTTGCTCGGTAGAAGCAACACTTTGCATCCCGGTAGATAATGACATGCTCTGCAGCTCGGTGGATGAGGTAACTATTGGAGTCTGGAGCTGAGAGGTGATTGGCAAGGATTGAGCAATAGATGTAGCTACTGTGCTCACAATCCTACTGGCTGAAGGTGATGATGCAACGCCTTTCTGCGGTGAGTGAGGAAGAGATGCAATGACTTTTGCTGCTACCTATTCAGGATCATCTTCTTCATCACCTACTATCACCGTGTCACCTTCTTCTTCTTCACTTATGATTACCGTGTCTCCTTCTTCCTCAGCTGCTTCTTCTTCTTCCTTCTCCTCTTCATCCTCTTCATCCTCTTCTTTTTCACCCTCAGTTGTTACCGTGGGGTCAGATGGCATTGGCAGATTATATATCCTTTTCCACACAATTGTGGCATTATTTACTATTGCTTCTATCTTCTTGGAGAGAACTAAGAAGGTATGAAACCTAAGTGTCATTTGGTGTTCATTCTTCTTTAATGCCTCTTTAACTTCTTTGTATGTCAGGTTTGGTAACAACTATTTTAAGGTTTGTGCATAAATATCTTTGACAGTTTGCACTGCTGAAGTCCATCTTGGTCTAATCCTGTCTAGAGGCTCATTTGGAATTTGAGGACTGATATCATCTGGGGTATATTTCCATTTACCCATTTTGTTCAGTAAAAGCTCCTCGATCTGCATCTTTTCTGCATCTGATCTGTTTTCATACCTCAGTGCCTTGAAGTTAGACATGCCAGATCCTTGTTCCAACTGCTTCAATTTTTCTTCGAAGGAAGGAGGGGGTCTCCTGAATAGAATTTCACTTTCTTTTTGCCCTTTTCTGGTTTTCCTTGTGAACACTGCAGTTTTAGGTTTGGGCTTTGTGATTACTACTTTGCCTTTCTTCTTTGATGTTTTTGTTTCCTCCTCTGATTCCTCTTCTGTTTCTTCTATTTTAGCTGCCTTTCTCTTGGTACTGGAGGTGGCCTTTGGAAGCTTGTTTTCAAGCTCAATTCTGGCTTTAGCCTCATCATAAGTGCCAAATGCAGGGGTGTTGGGAATGGCTGGTTCATTTATCAGGGCTTCTATTATATCCCTTGCTTCATCTATGTTAATTTCATAGGGTAATGGTTTTACCCATGCCACTCGGGGTATGGCTGCCTGGATGTAAACTTTATCACAGTCTACCATGAAGCATATATCATCCTTGTAATCTTTTACCAACTTAGGAGGAATCCTGAACCTGTTGTTCATTTTGTCCTTAAATTCTTCAAAATAATTATCCATTACTGTCTCAAAATTCTGACCTATTTCTGCTATAAACTCATTTATCTGATACAAAATTGGAGTATCCTTCCTCCATACTACCGTGCCTTTAGAAGGGAAAAAGTTTTGTACATAGAAAAATATACAAATCAACAAAGAACCAAATTTGCATGGATTATTCTTTGATGTCCTTATACTGTCCATGTTCTTGTTGAATTGTGTTAGTAAAACCTCTGCTAGGTCAAAATCCATGTTCTTCTTTACTACCTTGTAGGCAAGGTCTACCGCCTCACATGCCACACTATTTAGCCTGCTGGAACTATACAGCTTATATGCAATGATAATAATACCAAATTTAAGTTCAACATCAGATACATTGTTAATTTTCATTCCTCTGCCATCCCACTCGGCTTGAGTTAACTCCTGCAGTTCGTCCTGACCTAGGGTTTTGGTGGATTTTGCTCTATCTGACATCGGTAATCCTGTGATTCTATGAATCATCTTCTTTGTTATTAAGATAGGTTGATCTAACCAAAGTTTCCCATCATGTACATGGCTCAATACATACCTAATCCATTTTACTTGAAAGTTTCTTGGTAGGTGTGGGATATGGGTCAAGCCTTTGATTTCCAAATGTCTATGCACGGGTTTCAGGGTTTTGTCAACACATAGCTGATCTAGGGCATTGTCCATTTCCAAAGTCCCTAACTCCTGAATAGTGCATTTGAAATGAATACGAATGTCATTGATGAGAAGTACCTTGGAAGGAATTCTGGACTGTGCTCCACTTGGGTCGAGTGATTCTACGATCGCTGGAACAAGTTTGAAGTTCGGCGCTGTCCATTTAACTTCTTTCACTAACATATTGGAAGTCTTCTTCGCCTTGCTCCTGCTGGTTGTGCTAGTAGAAGTCATTGCTGAATAACCTAAGTTCCTTTTAGATTCTTCGCTGCAAATTCATCTTAAATCTCCTTAAGCACTTTGAAAACCTAAGCTCTTCGAATGCTGAATAACGCGGTGAAGAATGAAGCCGATTTTGCCCTTTTTATTAAAATTCTGTCATTAATGCTTGATAAGTGGGTAGGTGAGATGACTTAATGACTTTAGTGATTGCTCAGTAAGACTGACCTAACTCGGTGTTCATATTTCTGACCTAACTCGGTAAGGTCTGCAGTTTTACCATGCTCGGTAACATTCAACTCGGTAAGTGACTTTTCTGTATGTATCGGAAATACTGATTTCATCGATTATGCTTTTGTATTTTGGAACTGCTTATGGTAAGGTTTTGAAGATGCAGTTCCTTATCTTCTTTAATGGATCTAATTTGTAATGGTGGGGTCACCCAATTCTTGAGTGACAGGACCATTGCTTGAATTATCCTGCTCGGTAGGTTTAGGAACCCACTGCTGTCTCATCTGTTTCCGAATGTTGTCAGCTTTAGCTTTCTTTTCATCTTCAATATTCTTTGTGTTCATGCAGTTCTTGGCTATATGTCCGAGTTCAGTGCATGTATAACATCTTATGGTTCTATCTTTCTTCCTTAGATGATGCCTTGTACAATTCAACCCAATGTGTCCATATTCTCCACAATAATGACATCTGCACCAGGTATTGTAATCCCAACCAAATATTGCCTTGACAATTTGTTCTGCTAGAGTGAATATCTTTGTTCTACATTCTGATGCTTTGTGACCTTGTTTCTTGCATTTGTGACATTTGCCTTCAAATTTTGGTTTCTCCTTGCATTCACTAGCCTTGTGACCATGCTGATTACAGTTGTAGCATTTGCCTTTGAATCTTGTCTTTCCATTGCTCCAACATTTGTTTGATGTGTGACCTATCTTACCACAGTAATTGCATGTAGGTCTTTGATTTCTTTGGCTACCTTGCTCGGAAGATTCACCTTCTTCATTGTAACCAAGACCAGCTTTACCCTTTTGTTTGTGAAGATTTTGCTCATTTAATTGATCCAAGTCTGTTTGAGTTTTCATCATCCTTTCATTTGCTTGCTTTTGAATATCTAGCTCATTTTTCAAACTTTCATTCCGTTCTTTGAGAATTCTGATCTCTTCATTTGCATTGGAGAGTTGCTCGGTGAGATCTTCATGCTGTACAATTTCATTGCTTCTTCCTTCTATTTCATTTTGCATTTTATTCCTTTGTTCCAGGATTTCACAAAATCTTGCAGACTGAATTTCCTGTTCTCTTCTTAGCATCCTTACTTCTTTTTGCAGTAATCCATTCTTTTCTAGGAGTTCTTTGATTGCATTGTTTGCTTCATCTACTTCTTTTGAACTACTTGTAGGAAAGAGATCTTCAATTTTTGTTTCAACATACTCATGATCATTTATTTCTTTTGCTAGTTCCTTCCTTCTTTTTAGGGATTGGGAAAGATGTTCTCTTGCTTCTTTGAGTTGAGCAATGGCCATTTCCAGATCTAGCTTTTCATCCTGAATAGCTTTGTCAAGTCTGAATATCTCCATTGTCTTGACCTTTTCTCAAGCTGTCAAACTTTTACTCTGAGAACCACAATGCTCTGATACCAATTGTTGAAAATATTCAGGACTAACCAAGTTACTGAGAGGGGAGGGGTGAATCAGTAACACTTAAACCTTTTAACTCATTTCTGCACTTGTATATATTAAACCATTCATTCATTTAATCTACTGTATGCATGAAAGTATAATCATTCATAACACTTAACACAAAGATTTGGTGACCCAGAAACCTTCCAAATAGAAAGTAAAACTGGGGTGGGGATGGTACCCACAAAACTTTGGTACTGCAGTAAAAGTTGGCCAGTTAAGGCTTACAATGATCACTTCTGATGATCTGCCCTGTTAGAAGCAAATTTGGACTGCTAGGTCCACCTTGTTAGAGGATTTACAAACATACAATGAAGTACGCACTTGGTTAAGAGATTTACAAAAGACTGCTAAGTCTACCCGGTAAAAGAATTTACAAACTGATTCAACTGTTAGGATGAAACAGTAGATCTTGACTTACAACTTTATTTCTGATAAGATCCTTTGAGTATTGATCTCCTTCTGAGATAGATATGTCGATTCTGCTCCTTTACTGACTCTGTGAAAGTGTTCTGGTCTGCTGCCTTAATGCAGTTTCTGCTCTGCTCTTTCTAATTTAGCATATTCATACATCTTACATACATTTTTACCTTTTCGGATTACAGATGGTATAATACATCACATATATATACCGTCCATAATTACATTTACATTTCATAAAGTCGGCCTCATACAAATTAATAACATAAACTCATTCTTAAGTTGGCCTTACATAGGTGAACAAAATATTACTGAGTCGGTAGATACTCGGTTCCTCAAGCTGGCTCGGTGATCTTCTGATACACGGCGTCCACTACAGTACTTGGCATCGTCATGCTCTCGATAAGAGTAGAAGCTCGGTCCATACTAGTCCCGAAGTGTAGCTTGGAACTCGGTAGCTGCGGTGACTCAGTAGATATAGTGTCACTCGGTAACCACTGGTAACTCGGTAAGAACTGACTTCTCGGTTACTGTTGTTTGTCTCATATGCTCGGTAATAGTCTTACTGCTTGGTATGAACTGTTTAATCGGTAAGCTTTGCCGAATGCTCGGTATAGGCTATGGACTGAATGATGAGCTCGGTAAGAATTCAAAATTGAATAAGTGTTTTCGCTAAATGACAAATATATCATTATTCCAACAGTCCACACTTGGATTTACAAACACAACTCTGTCAAAACAAAAAGAATATCACTAGTAAAACTATGTCTGTGATGATTAATACCCTTAGGACATTCATAGAAATTAAATCTATTTCATTTGGTTTTTATCCAAAAACCATTTAGAATGTTGCATATGGTCCCCTAACCCCTCTCTCTATCATCAACCACTTTAAACTACCAATCACTTGGGCTTCCCACAAAATTCTTCACTCTTGCTGCCTTCTACTCTCTGATACATAGAGATATCAAACTGTCCTCATGCCCAAACACGTACCAAATTTAATTTGGAGTCCTGCACACAACATAATTTGATACATATCATGAAAAAAGGTCTTCCCACACACTTTGGTGAATTTATATGCATGGGAGACCAAACTATACATTATTTACTCTCAGTAAACACGAGGAAGGCTTTTGACATTTTTTGGAAAAACTATGATATCTTCTTTAAAACACAATGAAATTAAATTCCACAAAAATTAAAAATGAATTTAACTCACTTCTATACCACATCCAATCGAATTCCCATCAAATTATGATGATTTTCATAATGAAAAATGAAGAGAATCAGACCAAAACGTCAGAAAATGCACATAAAACCCCAATTTCATTAAGCAAAACTCTTGGATGGCATGGAAAAGGCCTATTTATTCCCATCCAAGTGTGTTAAAACCTCAAACCACCATAAACTAACTTTCCAACCATATTTTAAAGAAGTTTCTACAAGAAATGCAAAAGTTGTCATGGCAATATGACAATTTTTTTCCCAATGGACCTCAAACTTTCACAATTAGGTGCCAATACATGAATATTTGAATAGTATGACAACTTCCAAAGAGAGTAAAGCTTGCACACAAATTGAACTGACATAAAGATTAAAATAAAATATTTATTCAAATATGCAATTAACAATCTCCATGCACATCATTCCTCTTCACATTTAATGTCTCTCCCTAGCGTTTCAATTTTTTAGATAGTTATAGATTTTATCAAACACATGGCAATTGTATTTATGGTAGAGTTTCAATTATATTTATAGCAATTATATTTATGGTCTTTTCTATTCTTGTTTCTTTCATAGCATGTCTCTATATTGTGCCACACACCATCTCTGCAGCCTTCCAAAGTAGTGTTATGTTTGTTAATTGCCCCTTTTACTAAACTCTATAAACTGCAATCTTGTATTTATTTTTAATCGAGGCTTTCCTACATTGTTTGATCTGCCATCTTGTTAGAAATCTCATCTCTATTATGCTTTGATGGATGTTGCATCCTATTACAAACCTCACATTTTGGCACTGGCAGAAAGGATATTAGCAAAGGTTGTGGAATATGGCTTTTACATCTACCAATTCTCAATCCATCTTGTGCATATGGCTCTTACATGTAGAAGAAATAAATTTGCTAAATAGGCCATATGGTGGATTATAAGTGAAGGATATAATTACTAAAGGTGTGGCACTAGTGTCTTTGGGACATGAAGGTGCCTAGAGGTTGTGGAAGGAGAAATGGTGGAAGTTGGATCTATGATAGAGGTGGGAGTAGATGTTATTTATACATGAAAATGTTAAGCTAATACTCATAAAATAGCCATGAATCCAACTTAAGGAATTCTATTTGTTAATAAATTTCTCTACCATTGAGCTACTACCCCATTTCTTACCATTCCATTGTTGGCTTGAGTGTAGATTACTTTCAACACCCATTAAAAGAAACATTATAGGTTCTTAGGGCTCCTAACCTAACCTATCTTTGATAACATTTTGAGCTACTACTCATGGAATAGTTAGGCTACCAAGATATGACCTTCTATTTGTTGTTAGAATGTGATCTATGACTAAGTATTAGAGGATCTTACTAACTTGGGTATCATGCTTTTATGTGTCTCTGACATGACTCCTAGTAACTATATAAGGATCTTACTACTCCTAGATCTATGCCTTGTCTTTTTGATATGGTTCATAGTGAGAATATATGAATCTTTCTATTTCTAAATGTCATAACTTTGTGTTTTGCATGCTCCATGTGTGTTACCAATGCTACTCATATTACTCACTTTGTACTTCCCTTTTATCTCAATATTGTAGATTGACAATATCATAACTCCTGGTAGCTACCGCCTTTCCAAACTTGTAGTCATCTTGACTCTTCAATATCTTGGTGAAAGAATATTTGGTTTCTCCATATTTTCCCAAGAGTACATGAGAATAATTTCATACTCTTGCTAAGAGGGGGCTAAATAGTGCATCATAAGTTGTATCTCTTTATAAATATACAATAGGTTTGGACTCAATTTAGTGGTTTTGCCTTATTTATGCCTAATTGGACTTAGGTTAAAGAATGTTTCCATAAATTTGGTTCATTCCCTTATTAATGATATTCCTCATGGCTCAATTTTCTAGGATTGGGGTCTTGGGAACCCTTATTCATGGAAATTGGACCTAAAATTTGAAAGATGAATGTTGGATTCATAAATAGTAGGAATTTCCTCTCCAAATTTGGACTTTTCCAAAAGTTCAATTTGAAAAGGTGCAAGATGCATATAGATACAAGTCTATTTCTAATTTCAAACCCCTATCAACTCCAACCCACATCTACCAATTTTTCAAACAAGCAATTCAAATCAATTGAGCATAGATCTATAATGAGGAAACAAGGCATTCAAAGATACAACTTTGTTACATCAGTTATGATCAACTACATTATGTTTTTCCATGATGAAAGCATACACTAACATGTTCTAGAAACATTAAAGCATTTAAAAATTGAGGTATATTTGTCAGTTTTTTATTTACATTTATGTTTGGAACATATTAACACAAACTGTAATGTTATGAAGCTTCCTCTACTAGATACCTCCCTAGAACTAGTTCAAGATGACTCTCAAGCACATTTGTAAATGTGCAAGGAAACACAATAGATAAAAAATAGTAGAAAAGGAAGATGGTTTTCCAGCTAAAGACCTTAACATAAAACAGGAAAAATTTAAGTAACTATGTGGAACTACCTCATTGTTAGAGGGGGTGTGGTTGATAACTACAAAAATAGTTTGACAATGGCTTCTCCTACTCTATCTTCTAATGAGAACTAGAAAATCATCAATTCTACTCGCAAAAGGTTGATCCTTCAACCAGTTAGCTCGTTCTTCACTGTGTATACATCCTAGTGCCATGGTAGGGGCAGGGTGCGAGAGAGAGAAAAGAGAAAGAGAGGTTGATTTCCCTCTGGGCCATATAGAATCCATGGTGATGAAAGGGGAAGACTAAACATCGACAACCGAGGCATGGGGGCAACATTAAAATACTTTTGATGATCTTGACCTAGGAATGGCAAAGAACAGGTACTTGTGAAATGTAGTGGATAGCTCAAGCAATGGGTGAGATGCAAGCAATTCCTCATATATGAAAATTAATGAATGCAGGTGAAAATTTAGCTACCTCGAATGGTACATATTCTACTCAAGCAATTCCTCATATTATGTAAATATTATGCAAATCCAAAATTCCTCATGCAAATATTATGAAAATCCGAAGATTCAATGAATGAAGGTGAAGATTCAAAAATTCCGCATATTATGCAAATCTGAAATGAAGGTGAAGATTCTACCTCAAATGATGAGTGTGTGAAAGTAACTTGAATGGTGAGTGTGCTATTTGATCTTCCTAGGGGTTGAGGTCGATGCGAAATCCTACATGGGATTGTAAATGCACAAATGACTTGCCCTCTTTTGTTTTCTTTTAAGTATAATGCCCATTGTCGTCAAAATTTCGATGAACATGGGCACTTTTTTAAAAATAAAAAACAAATTTCATTGCTAATGCCTTCTCCGTCGAAACCAAATGTGAAATTACTATTGGAATTCTGACAAATTCTGGCATTGCTTAAAAAAATAAATAAATTTGGTCACAATATAGCTTCTCCATCGGAAACCTCCATCGAAATTATAGACCAAATGTATTAGTGATTGTATTAGTATCAAAATATATGATTAATATTTGATATCGACCATAGCATGAGATGAATTTTCTCAATTGAAACTTACTACTTGTAGTCTTGTTCTCTACATAGAATCCCTTTGAATAAAGTAAGCAATTCAAATCTTCTACTTTAGAAGAATTTGAAACCCATTCAAACTCAAAAAACACTCTAGACATATGAACCAAAAAATCCTCAATTTTATTGTTTCATATAAGATTCTGGATAATAACTGTGGACTTTTTGTATATTATTCACCCTCTGTGAATAAGTATATCTTCTTCTATTGGAATTTTGTAGTATATGTAGAAGTCAAAGAAGGAGAGGAAAAAACAAGGCCTTGATTATCCTCTTATAGAAAAATTGAGGATGCAACAAGCTTTGGGCCTTTTACAATATCAAAACCTAGGCAACCGCCTGACATATTCAAAGAAGTGGGAAACCAAGAATTTAAACATTGAACATTTCAAAATTTGAATACTAAGGAAAAGAGAGGAAAAAGGATCACAGGTGATCAAATCCATGCTTCTTGAACTACAAAAGACTCTTGATGTGTTCTTGGTAGCCTCCATTTTCAATTTTTGATTTTGTCAAATACAAATTTAAAAATTAAAAATTGCAAAATTTTGAAGAACTTAAAAATAGAGAAGAAGAAGAGTAGGAATCATAAAATCCATGTTTCTTGAGCTCTTGGAGTCCTTTGAGATGCTAATGGTACTCTTTGTCTTATATTTCTGATCTAACTGTCTCCATTTTGGTCATCCCACTGTCAAGCCTTGACAATGCATCCATGTATAACCCCAACTTCTTTGAGAACCATGCATCATCTGTAGTAACATCTAGAAATATCTATTTCTATATGGTTCTAAGGTTTGACTTCCACTCCGATTTAGATCTAAGAACCTTTCCACCTTCTACTCTGCTTATTTCTCTATTAAGAAATGTAGGCATATGACTTGTTACGAGATAATGAAAAATTTTAAGCTCATCTTTGATTCTCTATGCATACATTGTATAGATTATGAAGATCTTCTTGACCACCTCAAGCTGTTCCCTACAAGTCATAGTAATGATATGCAACTGGTCATGTAATGCCTCACCAAGAAACCCTAAAGGATTCAACTACAAACACTCAAAAAAGTGTAAAATATATATTTTGTAACACAATATTGATCATATAGACGTATTAAGATAAACATTGCATTAGAAATTGCACAAGTGAAAGACTTAACCTAAACTCCTAAAGGGTTTCCAATGAATATTACTCAATTAAAATAATTAATAATAAGGTTGATTAAACCAACTCATGATAGAATGATTACAATTACAACATGCACATAGAAATAAGTTTCATTAAGAGATTACAATAAGCATGATTGAATTCATACAACTCTATTCAGTTACATTACATTTCTAAGGCTACATACATCATAATCCATATGATTTCTTTTAATCAATAATTCCATACATATAAATACAAGATCTACCATCTAAGTCACATTGTAATAACATTGAATTTAGGTCACAAAGTCTCATAAAAATACATAATGATTACATCAAATTACAACTTGCCATGAAGGCATGCATAAACAAATGGTACATCCGACAACATAAGGTCCAAGAGATACAAAAATTATCCAAGAAGAACAAAGAGGATCCAACTAGTACATGGAATGGAGTAAATCCAAGAGAACAATTAGAGAACCTGTGAAGATAATACCTCACAAGAAAAAAACAAACAAAACAACCAATGGAAAGTGGCACTACCACCCAACCATCTAGCCAAAAAAAGGACCACCCCTCCATGCTAGGAGATAGTAATAAGGCCCTCAAGAAAACCATAATAAAGAATCACATGGTATAACATGTACGTTGGGTACCCACATAATGCATAAACATATAGATATGACACACAAGAATGCTCCAAGTAAAACTTACAAAAGACTACACACTAGTGAACATAAGGGAAGAGTGTCATTGCATAGCTAGTATGGGTTATTCTCATGGGCCTCCATAGGCCCTGACCCCCATCCTAGGTTATCCTGGTAGCCTCTTCTGAACTCTCGGCCCCCATCGATGACTAAGGCAGACCCAAAAAACCTTTCATGCGAACAAGGTAGTTGGTTTTTCCATTCCAAGTCTTCCAAATACATCCTGAGTCTATACAAGCACTCAACCATGAGCATGGCACAATTAATCTTTATTAATGTTTTAACTACTCAAACCCCTAATATATTATTAGGTTATCACATAAATATCCAAATTTTGATGGGTTATCCTGGCAGCCACTTTGAGCCCCGACCCCTACTCAGAATCCACTCTTCCTTATGACACTACACAACCTCCAAAGAACTCTAGAAGGCAAAACACAAAAGCCAACCATACACAGAGAGTTTAAGAAAAACTAAAGAAACATAATTGGTTACCCAAAACCTCTACCAAGGTGTAACTAGCTAGAGGTGTGATACAGACAAATTGGTCTATTCACAAGACAAGACTAAAATAGAGATAAAGCAAGTATAACCATAATCAACACTTAACCACTTAACATGCATGATCGTCTCACATTAAGCAACATACCAAAATAAACATGAGAATTACTCTTTTCAAATTAAACACAAAAATCCTCCAACAGAGTAAATATCCAAAAAGGTTTCACTTGCACACTAAACATATAACCATTTTAAGGAATTATAAAGACAATTCAAGAATATAATTAAAAACTATTATTATCCAATTGTAACTCTTTCAATTAATTAATTCCTCCTAGATAAGAAAATTTATAATAGGGAAAACGCATGAAAAGGTCTAAGTCAACATATACCCAATTGACTTGCACAATTACCTAATTAAGAATCCATATCCACACACACATGAGAATCTCCCCTTTAAATAAAATTAATCCTTTAAAGCTATGAGATTTCCACAATCCATTTTCTTTTCTAATGTATTTTTCAGGATTCAATTGTGTGTATTTTTTTCCCATCAACGTTTCGAAGATTTCTTTGGAATTCTTTTCATACTAATGATGAATCACAGAGTGTGATTTGAAACTTTGATGGGAAAAAAATAGACACAATCAAATCCAGAAAAATACATTAAAAAATTAAATTAAGCCCTTAGGTTCCCAAACCCAAAAATGACTAAAAAAAAGTTCCATATTTGCAATATAATTTCCAATCAATAAAAAACGAATACAACAAAACATACATGAAACAAAGTCATTATTTAATTCAAATATAGATCTTTTCCAATAAAAGCCATATTGACTAAATTTAACCCATGATTACTAATAAGAACTTCATTTCCCAAAGTTTATTACAAGAATATCGAATCAACATTAACATCTAATTTGTACTCTCTAATTCCAAATTATATATATATTTGTTTAAAAATTGATAATCATTTTAAGAAACAAAGTTTTCACTAATCAACATATTTACATTTATAGATACAAATAAATAAATAAATAAATATATATATATATATATTAAAATTTGAATATAACATATTCATAAAAAATAAATTTTTAATGGACTGAAAAATTGATAGAAAGGCAACATTTTTTAACTAGGACTGCAAATTAGATGGGCAGTTGGGCATATTTTTTCCCATGCTAGGGGGGTTAATTTCTCCCCCCCACAGCATGGGAAGCTCCTCCCTTACCCCCCCTCCCCCCACGATTGTGGGCAGGGGAAGCCCACAATGTGGGATGCCTCCCCCATAGCTGTGGGAAGAGACTCCCACATAGCATGGGATGTCTCCCCCATGGTTGTGGGAAGAGACTTCCCCACTGTTGTGGATCGAGCCTCCTCCACTAGAGAGGAAATTTTCAAATGCCAAAACCTCCATATTCTGAAAAAATCCCCCAATATAAAGGATTTTTACCTAAAAAATCTTTTTAGGGCAAAAATATTTTCCTTAGAAAATATTTCTTTTCCTAAAGTATTTCTTCCTCCAAACTCAATACATTTTAATTTTAATTTCTTCACACACAAAAAGTCAACAAGATATTTTATTTTTTTTAAAGTCTAAATAACTTTTTTGAAAAATACATGACACAATATAAAATCACTATATGATATACTAAACAAATAATTTAATAAGATTGTTTGGTAAGATTGATTTATTTATTTTTATAATATAAGGGTCCTATTATAATTTATCCCTTATTTAATTAATGCATGTTGACATACATTAATTATTAATAACACTAAGGTATTAATAATTAATCTCACATAAAGCAACACTTAGGTTAACAAAGTCACAAAATGCATAACACGTAAAACTCAACTAAACAAAAATAAAGACATGACCAACATACCAATGTTGGAAACATGGCCTAATTGGCGATCTGATAGGGTTGATGAATGATTGACAACACTCACAGTCAAGCAAGGCTAGGGATGATATTTAGGGCCTTAATACTATCTCCTCCATTTCCAATAGATTAATTAGGTTTGCTCTGACCTATGGAGCCAGGTGGAGTTGGTACCTTGTAGCTATAATTCCTACATCAAAAAACCACACACACACACACACACACACACACACACACACACACACACACACACACACACACACACATATATATATACATTCAAACATGGTAGGCACACCAGTGAAGGAGAATCATGATGTATCATGTCTCTCCATGGTGGGTGATAGAAAATCATCTCCTTGCACCCATTATAGACTCCACACATAAAAGAAGATAGATACATAGTGAAACTCATACATAAAGTAAATGTGTTAGTCCATGGTTAGTAATACATAAATAAAACTAACATTTTATCATCTATAAAATATAATGCATAAGTAGAATTAACATTTGTAGACATCTAAAAATGGTCAACGCTTGCGGAGTCATACTTTAACATTAGCGCATTACCTTATTTTAGGGTTTTTGCATCGCATTAAAATTTCTTCTATGTTGCGCACTTGGTCTTTATCATTTGCGAGCATAGAGTCCTTCTTCTACATTCTTCATTTGTCTCACTTTCGAATTTGGTCTTGTCGATAACAATCTTCAGTCATGATTTTGGTCGATCTTATCCTATCGCATCAATGTGCGTGCTCATTTGTCATATTTCGATATCGTCAATTCTAAGCAATGATAGAATTAGGGTTTTGTCCTCTTTTCAATCTTGTCATTTTGCAATCGATTTGTCATCGATTGTTGTTCTTTTCAATCTTGTCATTTTGTGATAGATTTGTCATCGATCATCGTCCTTTTCAATCTGGTCATTTTGCATTCAATTTGTCATCGATCCTAGTCCTCTTGTCAATCTCATCAATTTTGTGATTGATTTGTCATTGATCGTTGTCCTTTTCAATCATGTCAATTTGGATCAATTAGTCATTGTTCCTCGTCAATTGGTGCATTTATCAATCAAATCATTTATCAGCATTGCTCCTTTGTTAATTAGAATCATGATCGAATCGACATCAATTATCTTTTTGTCAAGACCTAATTGTCATCCTTGCATTTCTAATTCATCTTCTAAGGTTTTATGATTTACTCATTTAATCTTGTTTGTCATTTTCCCTTTAGGTTAAATAATTTATTTATTTATCCTAAGTCTTCTTGTCACAATTAAATATTTATTTAATTGGCTAATTAATTCTTTCCTCTTTTTGTGAATTAATTAATGAATGAAAAATTATTAATTAATTTACCTAATTTTCCAATTTACTAATTTCTCCTAATTCCCAATTCATCTAATTTTCTATTTTCTCCTATTTTTCTAATATTTCCCCTAATTTCATGGGAATGACATAGCAATCTTGCCATAATTTGTCATAATTTGTCAATCAATCAATTTTGCATAGCAACCTTGTCAATTTTGTCATAATTTGTCAATCAATCAATCTTGTATAGAAAGTGTCATATTTGTCATTCTTGATTTGAAATTTCCTTTCAAATCTCTTCATGCTAATCTTGTCTTTTCTCCAATTTATCTATAAATTGGATGAATTTCTTCAATCAGGCCCCCAATCGATCAATCAATCATGCTTCTAGTATCTTTATGTTGTCTTGTCAATCTTGCTTTCATGTTATGCTTATGCACTTGTAGGTGAGATCCACAAACAAATCAATTTGAAGGAGAAAGAAGGACAATGGAGAATTATGGAGGAGATATCTGCATTCGGTTTGCTTTAATTTCATTTTGAATATCTTGCCTTCATGTTTTCTATTGAATGTTTTTAGGATAGTTATCACTGCAATCTAGTTTTTGTGATTGAGCTAGTCTAATTTGCTACTTGCTTTGATGATTTCTAAATTCCTATCTACATTAATTGGTGAACCCAACATGAATCTAACCATTTAACCATGTTTTGAGTGCCTTTTGAGCTGATTTGCAGGTGAAAAACCTAAGAAACAAGGCAACTCAGGGTTTTATGGGCACTTCTGCGCCTATGTAGGAGGGATCTGCACCTGTGTCAAGGGATCTGTGCCTGTGTCAAGGCATTTTGTACCTATGTCAAAGGGATTTGTGCCTGTGTCAAGGCATTCTATGCCTGTGTCAATGCATTTTGTGCCTATGTCAAGACATTCTGTGCCTGTGTAAGGCCAGAAATAGAGGTGAAAATCAGTGTTTTTACTTGCAAATTACTTTGTTTTGCATTTTGTTCTTGTATTTTGGTTTTCTTTGGTACTGATTCTCTGTGCAGGACCTTGGCATTACCTGTGACGAAGACTAAGAATGAACTACTAACAAATCTTATGCAGGTTCGCTAGTCAAAGACCAAACAAATCAAACTTCTAACTTAGTGATTTTGTAGGTTGCCTTATATTCCAACCAAACTTTGTGTTTGTGATTCATAATTAGGCACCTAGTATGTTTGCTAAGTAGGATGGAATGAAGATGTGTTCACTTTGCTTGTCGAGTTTGACATTGGAGTAGGAAAGTATGATCTCATCATTCTTAGGGTGATCAGAAATCCAGATCTTCGATACCATTCTCATGTTTTAGATTGTTTGTTACCTTTAGAGGGCCTACCTTCTTGACCATTTGCTTTCTTTTGCATGCAAGTGACAATCGTGAGAAGGGAATGACCCAAAGTGAGCACAACTAGAGTACCTTGGCATTCTAACTCACTATAAATAAATACCTGATGGGCAAAAACTTTGAAGGAAGGGTTATGTGGGAATTGTAGTTACTTGGGAAGTGATGACCCTTGGACTCTTTCTCATATCAGCATCTAAGTAGGGCCTCATGGTCTAAATCATGCTTGCGTGACTACATTTGTTTGGTATCTTGGTGGGCCTATGTCTCAATCACACTTGCGTGACACCAAGGAGTAGTGCTTAATAGAAATCCTTATTAAACACCTTGTATTTAGAGGCCAAAAATCCTTCTAGTTTCTTGAGAAGGAGGAGTTCGGATACTTGGAAGAGATACTAAGTTCACCATGGGGAGATCTCCATGGGGACTGATGCTTGGTTGCCCTGAGAAGTGAGTGCCATGGAGGGGAGCTTGTGGGGTCAAGCATCTATGTATTCTCCTTGAATCTCATAACGAGTCTAACTCTCAAGTACCTACTGTCCTTACCTACCATAAGAAATGTGTGAATGAGCATGATTGTCTTGAGTCTAAGTTAAAATATCTTGTCTTCTTTGCTTGTCAAAAGTTGAGTTGTGTCTCATTTTAAAAACAAGACAAGTTGATTCAAAACAAGGTTAAACACAAGAATATTTCATTCAAAAAAGTTCAAAACACCTTCAAACATGGTTGTCAAACATTTTTCAAAATCTTGTCTAAACATTCATGTCGTGAGAAGGGAACGACCCAAAGTGAGCACAGCTAGAGTACCTTGGCATTCTAACTCACTATAAATAAATACCTAATGCGCGAAAGCTTTGAAGGACGGGTAACGTGGGAATTGTAGTTACTTGGGAAGTGATGACCCTTGGACTCTTTCTCATATCAGCATCTAAGTAGGGCCTCATGGTCTAAATCATGCTTGCACAACTACATTTGTTTCGTATCTTGGTGGGCCTATGTCTCAATCACGCTTGCGTGACACCAAGGAGTAGTGCTTAACAGAAGTCCATATTAAACACCTTGTATTTAGAGGCCAAAAATCCTTCTAGTTTCTTGAGAAGGAGGATTTCGGATACTTGGAAGAGATACTAAGTTCACCATGGGGACTGATGCTTGGTTGCCCTGAGAAGTGAGTGCCGTGGAGGGGAGCCCGTGGGGTCAAGCATCTATTTATTCTCCTTGAATCTCATAACGAGTCTACCTCTCAAGTACCTACTATCCTTACCTACCATAAGAAATGTGTGAATGAGCATGATTGTCTTGAGTCTAAGTTAAAATATCTTGTCTTCTTTGCTTGTCAAAAGTTGAGTTGTGTCTCATTTTAAAAACAAGACAAGTTGATTCAAAACAAGGTTAAACACAAGAATATTTCATTCAACAAAGTTCAAAACACCTTCAAACATGGTTGTCAAACATTTTTCAAAATCTTGTCTAAACATTCATGTCACTTAGATTTAGGTTCATCCTAGGTTTGTATTTTGCAAGTTCATTGTCAACTACCAAGGTTAGGTTTCACCTAGGTCATACTCCTTTGCATATCAATAAGGGTCATTCATTTTCATGTGTCCTCTTGCATTAGAGTAATACCTTTTTATAATTCAACCTTAGGTTCTACCTTAGGCTAACATTGTCATACATTTGCATTTACATCTTTGTCCTCATAACATTAGGTCACATTTGCATATCCTAGGTTCATTCATTAAGCTTAGGTCATTATCATATCATATTAGGGTAATTTGCATAGTAATTGTCCCTTTGCATATAGTGTCAAAACTAGGTTTTGTCATACTTGAGTAATCCAAATCTTTGATAAACCCTAAGTCATTGTTAGGGAGTCTTGACCTTGTGTAAAATTTGTCCTTTCATTAATATCATTTTTGTCAAACCTAGCTTAGTATCCAAGCATATAGGTGAGACATTGTCAATTTGTCCTATTGTCACTTGGTCCTTTTTTCCTTTGAGGTCTAGAGATCATTTCAATTTCCTAAGGGTCTCATTTTTAGAATTGCATTCATGAGTTTGTCAAACTCTTGAAAAACAACAAAAACATTAAGTTGCATTGTCATCCTTTAGGTTGCATTTGTCAATCCCATTAGTTGCATTGCATAGTGACATGTTTGTTGAAATGAGGTCTCAACCTTCTTATGAAGTCATGTCAATCCAATCTCTACATGTCTTAGAACTTGGACCAAACTTATCATGATGATGTAAATTTCCAAATACAAAAACTAGAGGAGAAACTAGCTCAAGAAAATGAGATATTGGAACAAAGAGTGAAAAACATTGAGAAGAATAGATCACAAATGTGAAAAACATTGAGAAGAATAGATCACAATTGATGTAAGATCTCTTATTAAACGATTAGACATACCAGCTCTCCTCTTGCAAATAGAGATGATGAAACAATTTCAAGAAAAGAGACAACAACATTATGTGCCTCCACAACAAGAACAAGAAGGTGTTTACTATCAATCAGATTTTCAACCATCACAACCAATGGTCCAACATATACAACCAACACAACCAATGGTCCAATTTCAACAATATGTCCAACCAACTATACAATGTCCACGAATAGTTCAACCAATGGTGGAATATCAACAAGTTCAATCAACATATCAATGTCAACAACCATAACCAAACATTCAAAAACAAAGGTTACAGCACACACCAAGCCAAATTTTGAACATGTCAAACCAATTTGATCAACATCTAGTTGAAAATCAAAACATGACATCAAACCAAGACCAAATTCTTGCCAAACAAGTTCAAATTCTAGATACAACCATGTCAAAACCTCGAAAGAAAGGTAGCTTTATTGCAAGGATCTTAAGGAATTTACCAAGTGAGTTCTTTGAGGAAAATCAAGATAATACAATTATGTCTAGCAATGCCTCATCCCCCCGCAAACAAACTGACTCTCCAATGGCATCTATCCCTACACCTTTAGAAGTTTCACAAGAACCTTCTATATTTTCCTCATCAAACAATACACCCAAGGATGCAATTATCCAAGGGCTATCCATAAATGATTGCCAAGATAATCCAATTCATGATGCAAATCCTTGTCATGTTTCAGAAATACAAGGCCCAATGCAACCATGCACTTTATTGCCATTACCTGTTTTAGAGGACCCCATTCGAAGTCCCTTTTCCTCATGTTCAAGCATTGATTCCTTGCCAGAATCCATCACAAACGTTCAAAGTGCATTTCCTTCATGCCAAAACATTGATTTCTTGTCAGAATCCCCCATGCATATCCAAAGTCCAACGCCATGTCAAGAGGATAATTTAGAACATGAAGAAACATGTCTTGAAATAGATGAAGATCAAGATCTTGAAACCTTATCATCCCATCCAATTGTTGACCAGGATCTCATCTTCCTAGAAACTCATGATGATTCTCCTATTCTTTTCCATCCTATCCAAAGTCCTATTGACACTCCATTCCCCGAGAAAGATCAAGATATCCCAGTCCATCCAATCCCAAATGATCCCTTTCCATTCCATGAACACAATGTCCTTTCAAATCCCATTGACATTCCAGATATCCCTTCCATCCTTTCCGATGATCCCATTAAAAGTCAAGAGCAAAGAACCTTTAAAGAGGAATCCAATGATCTTCATCCTTGTCAAGATCAAAGTATCCTTCCAAATTCATTTCCAACACAAGACCCTATCCTTCCTTCAGATCCTCAACAAGATCCACTTGTTCCTCCATCTCCACGTCCTAATCCAGCATATCCACTCCAAGAGTGCATTTCTTTTGATGATCCCATTATTTCTCCCATTCCATCTCTTGAAGAACTACTCATTGAACCATGTCCACTACACACTCCTAGTCCCCCTCATGATCCTAATCCCCCTCATGATTCTAATGTGTCAGTGCAAGATGTTCATGAACCCTCGACATGCATAATGGGTTCTTCCACTTTGGTGTAATCCGATCCACTTCAAGATCTCATTATTTCTCTCATATCATATCCACCTCATAATGGATTCACATCTTCTTCCCAAAGAAAAGAGTATCCTATAAGTCAAGATATTCACAAAGGCAAAGGAGTAGATCTTCATGAGAAAAAAATCCTCAATATGAAAGAAGATCTTAAGGGTCATGTCTACACAACTCACTCTCAAGACATTGGTATCCCCCCATCAAAATCCAAACATATCCCTTCCCCTTCATACTTTCCATCCATCTTAGGTCCTTATATCCCTTAATCCTCTATGCAAGGTCAGAAAAGGCACACATCCTTGAGTAAATTTCATCAATCCAAAAGAAGTCCATTTCATTCATATCCATCCATGCATTCCTTTCCCTCTCCAAGCAATTTGGATGACAAGCATAAAAGTCATAAGTCTAAAAATCCACATGTATTCAAGGATCAACATGTCCAATCTAATCAACATGTCAAAATCCAAAAGGTCACAAAGGCCCATTTCTCAAAGACAAAAGTTAAAATCTATATGGGTTCCTAAATCCCTTATGCAAGCAATGCACTCCAAAGAACAACAAAAGCATGAAAAATCCAAAACAATGTGGGTTCCTAAGCGACTCCTTGAAGCACAAAAGCCTAAAGAAACATCCAACTTGGCATCCAACATTGCTATTCCTCCATCACCTTCTTCATCCATTTTGGGCCCTTATATCCCAAAATCCCAAGCTATTCCTCCATCCAAATTTCACAATATGAGATCCATTTTTCCTCCATTAGCCCATCACCCCTCAAGGTGTGTTCGAATGCTGATCTTGCCTTTATTTCCATCCATTGAAGCCCAATTCTTCCAATACCCTATCCATTATCCAATTCATATTTTCCATCCTTCGATCCCTTTGATCCCATCCTTTGCATAAATCCTTGCCTTAGTTTCATCTTATTTTCCATGTCCTTATCCTACCAACATCTTTGAGCATACTTTTAAAGGTCATGGTCCATTTTTTTCAAGGCTACTATCGAAACAAAAATATTCTTGAGTCCTTCTTCCATCCCCTATCATGTGTCCATCTTCTATTGAAAAAGTCAAAAAAAAAAAAAAGTGAAAAAAAAAAAGACAAAAGAAAAAATAAAGAAAAATAATTCATCCACTGGTGAAAACCTGGCAAACAAGCGCCTTGGGCAAGTACCATGATGAAAACCTGGCAAACAGGCGTCATGCATAATCTATGAACTTCTTGCATATTGTACTTGGGGGCAGGTTTCCTCGTTCATATTATTTTGTCCTTCATTGTTCCATTATCCTATCGAACCCATGTCATTACCCTTCATATCCTATCATCCCTCATGTCCAGTTTCCCTTTCCACCTTTGATCTTGGCAAGGCTGAGGATCTTCATGAGCATCATGCATCTTTTTTGTAGCTTTTAGTCCATCATAGCTTTTGGTCTTTATCCATTTGCTTATTATAACCTTTCATCCATATTGCCTAGCTTATTGCAACTTTCTACCACTATCCCTTAGCCTACCCTGACCTTCAGACCATGTCCCTTATCCATTCTTGGTCTTGCTTATCCTATCCATATCTTACCACTATCCATACACTTTCTTTCAGTCCTTGATCTTGATCTAACATAAGGACGCAAAATTTAAACATGGTTTCAAAAAACCTCTTGACATGTCCCTCATGCCATGTTCCTACTTTACATTGTCATATCCAGTCGCTTGTCCCATTGTCTCCATAATAAAAGGCTTTTGTCTTCCCTCTATCCACCATCATTTCAACAAGCCTATTTATTCACCTATCATATTCCTTGCCTTGCTAGACATTGGGGGCAAAATCATAAAAATTGAAAAATGTCCTGAAAAAATCATAAAAATTGAAAAATATCTTGAAAAAATCATAAAAATTGAAAAATGTCCTGAAAAAATCATAAAAAATTGAAAACTGTCTTGAAAAAAAATCCCTAAAAAAATCAAATAAAGTCTTGAAATAATCCAAAAAAAAATCAAATAATGCCCTGAAATAATCCCTAAAAAGTCAAATAAAATCATGAAAAAACAAAACAAAAATATCCCCTTTGTACATAGGCAGATCGCTGAGCATACATCCAATGGCACTCAATCACACATTGTGCTTTAATGAAATCATGCATTAATAGATGAACTTTTCAATCAAACCAGACGTTCAAACTGATTAAAATTGTCATATCAATTAATCAACATCAATACCATTGGTCCTTGTCACTATTATCATGGGTCTCATACAGGTTGTGGTATACTCGAAACTAGACTGTGTCTTGTCTTAGATGGGGTACCGCATTCCCTGAAGCTAGATAGCATGATCATTCTTGTTTTCCACTTTTGACAATGACGATCAGACTATTTGTTTGACTTGGTTGAATTTGTGCATCTTATCTTTTTACTGATTTATCTTTGGCTTTGATCATGTTCCTATGTTGCTTGAGGATGTCACTGGGTGATTTAGAGTGATTGGGATGGTTCATGGTCCCTTTCCTTTTTTGTTGTGTTTGTTGTTTGTCGAATGTTTGTCACAAACTGGGGCAACTATATCATTGGGTGTCTGTGATAAGTACATTCGCTTTGTGAACACCACACATACATCGACCCTTGATGTATGCACCCTAGGATGCTTCACTCATTCCTTGTGTGCGATGTGTCCATCTTTTGCAAAAGGGGTTGCATTCCAGCTCTGGCCTTCAATGCCATGATGCTCTGCATCTACTTTTGCTACAATAAATAAAGGTTCTCACCTACTTATGTGCATTTGTGAAAGCAAGTTTTCCTTCATCTCTAACTGTCCTCTGTCTAATTTCTTCTTACTAACATTTTTTCTGTCAGTCTTGGCAGTCCATTTGATCCATTTGAACCTATCATCTTCTGTCATTCTTATTGATCAATTGGCCTCTTTTCTAGATTTTTCTAGCCAATTCCTCAAGGGAGCATGCATACGTCATTGTTATTGTCTGGGGCATTTTCATTATTGTTCTTTGAAACAACACTTAGAATCACATTGTCTCAAAGAGGGGCAAAATGTAGACATCTAAAAATGGTCAACGCTTGCGGAGTCATACTTTAATGTAGATAGGAATTTGGAAATCATCAAAACAAGTAGCAAATTAGACTAGCTCAATCACGAAAACTAGATTGCAGTGATAACAATCCTAAAAACAATCAATAGAAAACATGAAGGCAAGATATTCAAAATGAAATTAAAGCAAACCAAATGCAGATATCTCCTCCATAATTCTCCATTGTCCTTCTTTCTCCTTCAAATTGATTTGTTTGTGGATCTCACCTACAAGTGCATAAGCATAACATGAAAGAAAGATTGACAAGATAGCATAAAGATACTAGAAGTGTGATTGATTGATCGAATGGGGGCCTGATTGAAGAAATTCATCCAATTTATAGATAAATTGGAGAAAAGACAAGATTAGCATGAAGAGATTTGAAAGGAAATTTCAAATCAAGAATGACAAATATGACAAATTATGACAAAATTGACACTTTCTATACAAGATTGATTGATTGACAAATTATGACAAAATTGACAAGGTTGCTATGCAAAATTGATTGATTGACAAATTATGACAAATTATGACAAGATTGCTATGTCATTCCCATGAAAATAGGGGAAATATTAGAAAAATAGGAGAAAATAGAAAATTAGATGAATTGGGAATTAGGAGAAGTTAGTAAATTGGAAAATTAGGTTAATTAATTAATAATTTTTTATTCATTAATTAATTCACAAAAAGAGGAAAGAATTAATTAGCCAATTAAATAAATATTTAATTGTGACAAGAAGACTTAGGATAAATAAATAAATTATTTAACCTAGAGGGAAAATGACAAACAAGATTAAATGAATAAATCATAAAACCTTAGAAGATGAATTAGAAATGCAAGGACAACGATTAGGTCTTGACAAAAAGATAATTGATGTCGATTCAATCATGATTTTGATTAACAAAGGACCAATGCTGATAAATGATTTGATTGATAAATGTGCCAATTGACAAGGAACAATGACTAATTGATCCAAATTGACACGATTGAAAAGGACAATGATCAATGACAAATCGATCGCAAAATTGACAAGATTGACAAGAGGACTAGGATCGATGACTAATCGTTCGCAAAATGACCAGATTGAAAAGGACAATGATTGATGACAAATCAATGACAAAATGACAAGATTGAAAAGAACAATGATCGATGACAAATCAATTGCAAAATGAGAAGATTGACAAGAGGACAAAACCCTAATTCTATCATTGATTAGGATTAATGATGTCAAAATATGACAAATGAGCATGCACATTGATGTGATAGGATAAGATCGACCAAAATCATGACTGAAGATTATTATCGACAAGACCAAATTTGAAAGTAAGACAAATGAAGAATGCAGAAGAAGGACTCGATGGTCACAAATGATAAAGACCAAGTGTGCAACATAGAAGAAATGTTAATGCGACGCAAAAACCCTAAAATAAGGTAATGTGCCAATGTTAAAGTATGACTCCGCAAGTGTTGACCATTTTTAGATGTCTACATTTTGCCCCTCTTTGAGACAATGCGATTCTAGGTGTTGTTTCAAAGAACAATAATGAAAATGCCCCAGAGAATAACTATGACATATGCATAGTCCATGGTTAGTAATACATAAATAAAATTAACATTTTATCATCTATAAAATATAATGCATAAGTAGAATTATATTTCTAACAAATACACATACACACACACACACACACACACACACACACACACACATATATGTACATTCAAAAATGGTAGGCACACCAGTGAAGGAGAATCATGATGTTTCATGTCTCTCCATAGTGAGTGACAGAAAATCTTCTCCTCGCACCCATTACAGACTCCACACATAAAAGAAGATAGATACATAGTGAAACTCATACATAAAGTAAATGTGTTAGTCCATGGTTAGTAATACATAAATAAAATTAACATTTTATCACCTATAAAATATAATGCATAAGTAGAATTAACATCTAATCATTCATAAGAAATCGTACATAATCAACATCTACTCAATAAGAAATAATACATAATCACATCAAATAAATCACACTCCAAAACATATTACCTGGATAAAAAAATATCACACATAATGTATCAAACATCCACGTAAGCCATTGAAAAGTCAACCACGGTTAACTAGGTCAAAAAGAGTGATTAGGGAAGGGGTATTATAGGTCATAAGAAACTCTGGTTGATAAAAGCTCCAATACTGTAACTGTCTTGGTCAAATAAGATTATGAGCATGCTATGAAACGTTGCCATCTTAAATGATCCTGAGAAAGTCTTAGTAATTATCTATGCTAATCCCAGGTTCTATCTGCATGCTCCAAAATCTCACTAATTTTTTATTCTAGCAACAATTTAGCAATGTCCACCCTTACTCTTCCTTCTACTTGTGAAGTGTTTGCCCTTAATATATCAACTTCATTATTCAACCTTGTTACATCCAACATGTCTTAGGCCAAATCATTCCTTAATCCTATCGCCTCCTTAGATTAATACTCAATCATGTTGGTAGGCTTATATATAGGTCCTACATACAACTGCTTTTGCAATGTTGTCACCTTTTCTCTTAAAATGACCACTTCCTCCTCTATCTTCAGAGCTACCTTGTGGGAAAACTTTGACACATTCAAATTTAAATTTGTTGCCTCTATGATGGAAGTATCAGATACTCTATTAACAAGAAGACTTCCAAATGATTGGTCAATTTCTTGAGTCATTAGAGGTCTCTTTGTAACTCTATCAAGGCACTGGATTATCAGTTGATCAAGGTGATCATCAAAAATTGCTCCAAAGAAAACCTTTTCTCTCTATTTAGGATCCATTGCCTCCAAATCAATATCATGCCTCCTTCTAAGCTCATCAAAAATAATAGCAGATGAGATATCTAATCCTTCCAAAACAAGAACTCCACTCCTCGTCATAATCTCCCTCCCCACCTCAAGGGTCATAGTTGTCAATTTCTTACTTGACACCTTCAATATTTCATCCTTGAACTTCACTATTCCATTATACTCAAGGATGTCAAAATCAATACCCATTTTTCTCTCTATTTCATTTGTCAAATTCCTTACTATAAAATGTCTAAACTCTCTGATATTCACAAACTGATCATCACTCATGAATTATTCACAATAATTTATCCTTACATCTTCATTGAGATGACCCCAAGAGTAAATGCATCAAGAGCCCACTCCTTAGGAGGATCCTAAACTATGACACCCAATCTTGTGTCAAACCTATGAGGGGGAAAAGGCTCATCTCCTTGGAATTAAAAAGCCTCATAAGACTAAAATGGTTTTTCTCTCCCTGGGGATAGCATGTGTAGAGCGGTTATGTCTCTCAGGCTTTCTGGAATATAAGTAATAGGGCCACTCAAGGATGATGCAGCCATAGGATTTTTCATAGATACCTCTTCAAGGAATCTCTATGAAGGGGATGGATCATAAGACATAGGAACAGTAGTAGAGTTCAGAGGGGGATCATCATAACTTGGTAGAGGGGAGACAGGACTAGTAGGGGAGCCAATTGAGTGAGGAGATTATGTATTTTCCTCCTCTACTCTCTGAATCAGTGGCATAACTTCAAATTAAGGCCTCTCATGAGGCAAAGGAATTTTATCAACATCAGGATAAGCACCAAAGATGACCTTTACATTGACTTCTGTAACTGTCAGTACTTACCATGATGGAGAATATGTACTATCATCCCTTTTCTTTTTGTGATCCATGTACTAAATTTTGTACCATCTTTCTTTCCTCTTTAAGACATCATTGTAATCCTCAACATTTGTAATGATATGTTCTTCATCATCCCATACATTCTCTTGTACCTTTACTTTCCCAAGATTCTTGACAAACCATTCAAAGTCATAAAACCCGTACTTGACTCAAGGTAATCTATAATTATTCAATAGGGAATCAAGAATTTCATATGATTTCCTATTCAAGAAATGATGTATCACAATCACAACCTGTTATGGGATCATTTATTCCTTCTTGTGAGATCTACCAACCAAAGACTTGTCATCTTCAACTAGTTTATGCATAATCTCTAACAAGGTAACCCTATCTTGAACACTAATAGGTATCTTTCGAGCAGTGACAGGGCTACCAAGTATCCTAATGATGATATGGTCCTTGAAATAGAACCATGATCCCCAATTATGAGGAATACCTCAAGAAATCCTTAGTCATCTGGGTCAAACCCCATCTAACCTCCTTTTGCAAAATACTTAAAAGTTTTCTAACAAAGATATTTTTAAAGAGCAACCAATTATAATTATTCATATGGGAATTCTAGATATAAGTCCATTCTTGGACTAGGATTTGTTCTCCTCCAATTACACTTATAATCTGCAAGTTTTGATGCTAAACATTGAGGCCTTTGTACAAGAATATATGTATTAGAAAAGAGTAGTACCTGAAAAATTGATGATTATGTAGTCTTGAAGTCATAGAGGGCATTGTGGAGGCCCTCAACCACCACAGAAGCAAATTCAAATGGCCTATTGATATCTCTACTCTAGATATCCATATGTATCACCAACATCCAATTAGAAATCAAGTCTCTTGCATCCGCAACACATACTTAGTAGAGGGCATGGTAAGTGTCTATGAAATAACTAGAAAATAAATTAAAATTATAGGGGGCAGATTGTTGTGGAGTCAACCTTCTATCATCCCCCTTTATTCTTCGAGGTCAAAAGGAAGCCAACCTTCTCCTATACAGATTTTCATTTCTCTTATATTTTTCATCCAATTCCTTTGGATCAATGGCCGAATCCGTATTGGGTTCAATGTTTACATATACATCTGGGACTACAAGTCGTCCCAAATTGCAATTCCATATGTTTGAAAATAGAATGTTTTCCTTCTTATTATTATAACCTTTTATCCATAGGATAAAACCCCATTATAGAATTAGTGCATCCCTAATTCCCACCAAGTGATCAATGATAAATTCATCTAGAATAGACCTCGACGTCAACCTCTTTTGTGTTTCAATTGAGATAGGGAGCTGAGCAATTAGCTCTTTTGAAAAAAATATTTTTCCAAGGATGGAAGTTACTATCATTGTTGAGGTTAGGGTTTGCTTGAGATTGTGAAGACAACAACTTAAAACTTCACAATCTTATATTTTAACCTTAATGCTCAAGGACTTATACACAATCAAGGGAATACAAAAAAGCATTAGGTATGGTATAGGAAATGCAAGTAGAATATCACGACAACCCTTATCACATAAACCCTAATTATGATAGAAAGAAATTATAGAGAGTGGTCACGCCCACAAAAGGATATGAAAATCATAGTAAAACCTTTCCTGGGAATTGGGCATTCCAACAGGTGACCAATATCTCTCTCTATAGATGTTCATTTACTTATCAAACCAAGGGACGTATACTTTAAATGGCGCAGCAAAATATATGCACTAGGAACTCATTCTGGTCAAATCTTAGCAGAAATACATACTAGAAAGAAATTCTATCTACGCTATAGGAAGGTAATGCAAAGTTCTTTAACTCAACTATGATTTGATTAAAACAGAAACCATGATAACTACAATTGAAACACAAACTATGAACTGGCCTTATGCTGCAGGAACAGGCACAGTGATGGATTCCTTGTGGTGCAGGAGCAATATAAGGCTGAGTTTGTATAAAAACTTTAAAGATGAAAGCAAACTAAAGCTTAACAGGAAAGAACAACTAACTAACTAGCTACAGATACTTACTAAGTGGGCCCCCTTAGCAAGCATCTACTGATTATGCAGATGCTAAACTCAGAACTTCATTGAACTTTATTCATAAAAACAGAATGATATACATTGTTTTGTTGATATGGAAACTAACAACAAACTCTATCTCTAGTTAAACAGATTCTGCCTTTCATTATCATATTGATTCTTACATGATATCTACTACTCTGATTCTATCTTATTCTAACTATCATCTCTCTTTTTCCCTCCTCTCTCGTGCAGGAGGAGAACTTTATTTAAAAATAGGAGAGCAACTAACTAACTAACCCTATCAAAGGAAGACGTGGAAGTAAAATATATCCTCGAATCAAGGAACAAACTTCATAAATGAATTTATGCATTCAACCCGATCCAGAGAGAATCTAACACTCCACTCTTTCTAGATTGACTGTCATTAAAATTCTTTCCCATGGTTTCAATCAAAGAGTCTTCGCCGGAGCTCCCTCGAAGTCATGTAGGAAATGGACTTTACTACAAGGCCGAGATTGGCTGCGCTTGACTCGATCATTCTTCAACAACCTACGAAACAAAAGGTAAGAAGCAACAGAAAAGGCGTAAGGCACGTACACGATATCTATTCATTAATCACACATTTTAAATCTACTTCATCATTCAAAAACTATATATGATATACCAGTCATTTTAGGGAGTCAACGGGGCAATAAATGCAATCAAGTCAACACAATGAGCTGTAGGAATATAAAAGTGTCTTCCTATAGGATATCCCAATAAAAGGTTTCAACAAAGTTTGAACAGCCATGAAATAACAAAAGTAAAGGCATTTAAAAGTTTATCATAACATCCAAATTATGAGCATATTTTAAGCTCATCACTACCCCCTACTTAGCCCAATGTTGTTCCTCCAAAATTAACTTTCCTGGTGGTTTCTCTGAAGTCGGTGGTTGCTGCATGACTCTGAAATGGATTTCCAAACTTGCAATAAAATCCTCTGAAATCCTGGCATCTTTCATACCTTCGGTCTTCTAATTCATTGTTAAGATTTGTAGTCTGGTGAGGATAAAGTGGCTACATTAGCACAGGGGGTCTAAATGTCAGCGGCAGCCATAGTTCAAATCTTGTTTGAAGTCCCAATTGAATATATCTACTGGTTCATTTGAGAGCTGCTATGAAATTTAGGGGACCATGTGGTTCTAACTTTCTTAACCCAACAGTTAATCTCTCCCATCTTTTCTCACTTCTAGTGTATGCCAGTTTCCAAAATGAATATTATTGTGCTTGGAATTTATCATATACTTGTTTTCTGATTTCAAATATTTTCTCTCTTGCTGAAACATTATTAATACCATATGTTAGAGAAAACCAATCTTTCAACATTACATGGGGGTTTGAACTTTGAGAACTTAATGGAACAGGCTCTGTTTTCTCAGCTTCCTCATATGTTTCCCACTGCCTACCATAATTTTCCTCATTTGTTGCCCATGACATAAATTCTCTTAAATGAATATCACCAATATATAGAAGAGGATTCCATTTTGTTTCAAATGGTATTAGAAAGTCATGCAAATAGAATTCTCACAAAAAAAAATCCTTTAACCAGTTAGGGGCTACCTGGTATGCTTCATAGAATTCCTTAGCAGTATGAATTATACGATCTTGGTTTCTGGAAATTCTCATCAATTGAAACCATAAAAATTGTTCTTTAAGGCACAAAGCATAAACTCTGGGTGGTGGTCTACATTCCATAATCTGACCAGTTACTTTTAACATTTCATCCATTTTTGCTTTCAACTCAATAATTTCCTGCTTCTGACTTTCAATTTTCTTTTTCAATTTCCTCTTTTCTACTTCCCATAGACTTTGTTGCATGTCATTCTGGGCTATGTATTGGAAAGTCAGGGTTTGCAATGTAACTATTTCCCAATTAGCTTTAACATATTCCAGAAACTCAATTAAAAAACATTCTCTTATACACAACAATGGCTTTACAAATTGCAGGGTGAAATACAACTTCACTAGGCACATTCAATTGTTCAGTCTGTTCTTGCTCTTGCTGCAAGATAAATTCTTCTTGTTGCTGTGATGGAGAAGTATGTGCTTCCTCTGAAAATTGCATAGTAGCAGTAGCCAAATCATCAAGATTTGGTAACTCTTGCTCATTATGCCCTGTTTCTTTTGTCTCAACTTGTTCCTCTTCAGGAATGAACGAACTCTGAGCAACATTCTTGGACACATTCTAAGAAACATTAAATTTAGACTCAATAGACCCTTCTGAAATTACAATCACCTCTAGTTGTGGTGAAGTAGGGGAGGTCTTAGATTGTTTCCTTGTGGAAACCCTTCTTGGCACTGATGCGGCTGCAGGAGGTGTTCCGATAGCTTTCATCTTCCTTGTTTGTTCAGAGGGCTCTGCCCTACCAGAGGATGACGGTGAACTAGTAATAGCAATAGGTGTTGTTGTAGGAGAAAAAACTGCAGGGGAAGGTGCTGCAGGAGAAGGGCATTGCCTTTTCTGAGAACGAGGGTCAGATTCTAGGGACCCTTCTGCCTTTGTTTTTCCCTTCTCTCTCCTAGTGGCAGACTTGGTTTGTACCCTAGCAGAGGATTCAGGTGCGAAAGCTGCAGGACCAGGTGCTACAGGAGTAGATGACCCTTTCCCTATTCTACTGGTAGATGCAATTTCTTTCTTTTTTTTTGAGGTTGTGGGGTAAGTACCCTAGGGGGTTGTGGAATTTGCAAACTCTTTTGGGCAACAAATTTTTGCCAGGAGAGAGGTGAGACATCCCTCAAAGAGTGCTCAATCAATAATTTAATAAGGCCATGATGAGCGATAAAATTATCTTTCCCCTGTTGAGTTCCGTGGGCACTTTGTTCTAAAAGTTTTAATAAAAAATTCAAAACATTTATAACTAACCCATGCCTCATATGGCTCAATAATTTAAAATGATGAGAATGCAGATAGGAAAAATGGCCTTCATAGGTCAAATACCTGATTATGTAAGTAGCATACTCTGAATAAGGAGGAGGAAATGATACGTACTTTCATCCCTACATGGAGACTTCCAGAGGTCCATCAGTAGGCATTGAAAACTGAGCCCTTGCAGCTGCAGCATCTGAAGAAAAGTTTTCTCCAACGGCTAGAAGCCCAATTACTTTAGTAATTCTATTTTCGGTTGCAACAACTGTTAGACCCCATACGGTGGCTTCCTCTTCAGAAAGGGTTCTCAAAAATTCTCTAGCATCCTCCTCATCAAAATCATTTAAGCTCAGGAAATAATTTAACCATCCACAAAGGCTGAATGTGTGGACTGTTTGTGGATTTTGCAATAACAATTCATGAGATACAGGTTCATGTCGCACCAACTGACCACCCATGTTTTTAGTTTTCCTTTAGCTGAACTCAATTCTTTGCTGAAGATTCAAATTCTCTGTTTCCCTTTCTGCTCTGGTTTTTCTTCTTTCGTGCCATCACATTTCTTTCTTTTTTCCAAAAATAAACTTTTTGAACAAGCAACCTTAATCATAATTTACAAGAAAAACATGCAATAAAGAAGGACGTGTGATCATATTTGGAAAGTACCAGAAAAGTATTTAAAAAAGATTATTTTGCAGTTATGGCAGCGACGAAAAGTCATGTTTTAAAAGATGGATTACCCCACCCCCTACTTAAAGTATGACATGTGTCCTCACATGTCGTAAAGAACAGGTAGAGATTCAGGTAATAATGACCGGTACATGCATAGCAGTAAATGAATAGAATAAAATAAATCAAATATGCGATAAGAAAAGATATGGCATACCTTTGATAATTGCACGTACGTGTGAAGAAAGATGACGGCGTCTACATGAATTGACAAGTGGGAAAGATATCTTAATTAAGGTTGATGCAGATGGATGAAGTGGATGGGTGACGTGGGCGAATGAAATGAACGGATGGAATGGATGGATGGGATGGATGGATGGAAGATAAAAAAGTGAAATGGGGGCGATAAATGAAAATGGAGAAAAAGGGGTTTCCTTTTTAAAAAGAAAACCTTTAATATGGGCATGTTTTTTTGAAAATTACAGTAATGCTACAGGAGAAAGGCTAAAACCTTCGGCTGTAGGAAGAGTAGCAGGAAGAACCTGAATGAACTGCTGCATGAATTCTTCCTTGGAGACTGGTTTGTGGTAAAACTGGAGTCAGTGGCCATTCACTAGCAATTTGAAGCGGACTGGATCTATTGTTACCAGCTGTACAGCTCCACTGTCGAACACATTTTCAACTTCATAGGGGCCAAGCTAGTGTGTTGTGAGCTTACCTTAGTTTTCTTGATATCTGAAATCATATAACAGAGCCCAATCTCTAGCAGAAAATTTCTTGATTTTGATGTGCTGATCATGCCATTTCTTCCTTTGCTGTTGGATTGCTTCTATATGCTGCAGGGCAGCTTTTCTCATTTCATCCAAAGCATTTAACTATAGGAGATGGTCCTTCTGTGCTTCAGATATGTCTATATTGAGTTCAAGAGCTGTCCTCAAAGTTTTGTTTTAAAATTATATGGGTAACATGGTTGTTTTCCCATAAAGCATCTCAAAAGGTGTAAACCTAGTTGTTGTTTTCCATGTAGTTCTGTAAGCCCAAACTACTTCAGGAAGTCTATTGCTCCAATCTTTTCTATGGATCTGCACTCTCTTTGTGAGGGTCACCTCAATTTCTCTGTTTGTTACCTCCGCTTGACCATTGGCTTGAGGGTGATAGGGGCTGGACTTCCTATGTTTGATTTTATAGTCATTCATTAGTGCAATGATCAGATTCAATGTAAACTAAGCTCCTTGATCAGTTACAAGCTCTTTGGGAACTCCAAATCTTGTGAAAATTTGTTCATATAGAAATTTAGCAACTTTGTTATCTCGGGCATGAGTCATAGCTTTTACCTCGACCCATTTTGTTACATAGTCCATGCAAACTAGAATGTATGACTTTCCATTTGATGGTGGATCAATTGGCCCTACAAAATCCATCCCCCATTTATCAAAAGGGGTGACTATTATCTATGGATATAGTGGCATTTCATCGGACTTAGTTGGTCTTCCCATACACTGGCATCAGTCACATTTTCTTGTATAGGCCACAGCATCCTTATGTAATGTTGGCCAGTAGTACCCTGTTGTAAGAACTTTCATTGATGTTCTTTTTACTGTAAAATGTCCTCCACATGGTTCATCATGGCAAGCATGCAATATGTCATAAGTTTCATCTTCTCTTACACATCTTCGCATTACTTGATCAAGTCCAGTATAAAACAAACTATTTTCAATCCAAGAAAAGTTAAAACTTTTCTCTATTAACAATTTCTTTTCTTTTGGAGAAAAGTGGGCTGGTATTTTGGTTGCTGCTAGATAATTGGCAATGTCTACATACCAAGGTGTATGTGCAGCGATAGAAAATAAGTGTTCATCTAGGAACCTATCATCAATGATCTCATGTTCAACAGGTGCAGCTGATTGAAGTCTTGATAAAAAGTCAGCTACAACATTAGCTCTCCCTGATTTGTCAATTATGGTAATGTCAAACTCTTGTAACAATAGGAGCCAACATGCCAACCTACTAGAGATGGTAGGTTTATTCATCAGATACTTGATTGCTGCATGGTCAGTATGGACGAATATCTGATAACCTATGACATAATGCCTAAATTTATTCAAAGCATAGACTACTACAAGCAACTCCTTTTCTGTGACAGTATAGTTGAGCTTAGGACCTTGAAGGTTCTTGCTGATAAAGTAAATAGCATGTTCAACAGAATTTTCTTTTTGACTCATGACTGCTCTTATGCCAAAGTCAGAAGCATCAACATGTATGTGAAAAGGCAAATTCCATTTTGGACCTTGAAGAACAGGGGCTTTAGTAACCAAGTCCTTTAGTTGTAAGAAGGATTTTTCACAGGCCTCTGTCCACTCAAATTGGAAATCCTTTGTTAACAAAGCATAAAGTGGGCTGGCAATTTTACTAAAGTCTTTTATAAACCTTCTATAATACCCTGCATGACCAAGAAAACTTCTGACATCTTTCTGTTTTGCAGGAGTTTGTAAATTCTGAATTACTTCAATTTTAGCAGGGTCGACCTGAATTCCATTCTTTGAAACATGATGACCTAGAACAATACCTTCTTCCATCATTAGAAAACACTTCTCATTGTTTAGAGACAAATTTTACTCTCTACACCTTTTCAATACTTTTTCTAAATTCACAAGTGCTTCTTCAAATGTAACTCCATAGGTAGTGAAATCATCCATGTAAATCTCCATACATTCATGAGATATATCAGCAAAGATAATAATTACTGCTCTCTGAAATGTTGCTAGCACATTGCATAGGCCAAAAGGCAAGATCAAATAAGCAAATATTCTCCATGGATAGGTAAAAGTGGTCTTATCTTGATCTTTAGGGGCAATTTTTGTCTGATTGTACCCACTGTAACCATCCAAAAAGGAAAAATATCTTTTGCCAAACAGTGAGTCTAGTACTTGATCTACAAAAGGTAGTGGAAAGTGATCTTTTTTAGTGGCACTGTTCAATTCTCTGTAATCTACACATACTCTCCATTTTCCACCTTTCTTGGAGATAATGAATAATGGAGAAACCCATTGACTATCAGAGATTGGATAAATAAAACCAGCATCAAGCAACTTTTGAAGCTCACTTTTAACTATTTCTCTAAGTGTTGGATTTACTCTTCTTTGAGGTTGTCTAATTGATGAACAATCTTCTTTGATATATATCTTATGAGTAAAAACTTGAGGATCTATTCCTTGCATGTCCTCATATTCCCATGCAAAAGCTTTATGCTGTTCTTGTAGCATTTTTAATAGGTCAGCCTGTTGAGACTGTGACAGCTTGCTATTGATATTCAAACAATGTCCTTGAGACAATTCTATCTGCTCCGTGAGATTACTCATAGAGTTTACAAGTAATATTTGTACCTCTTGTGGAAGCAAATTATGAAAAATCGCTGGAAGTTTAGGCAGTGAACTTTCAAAATTTGGTTGCTGTAGGAAACATTGTAAATGAGTACCATTTGGATCAGATGAACTACCCATATCAGAGTTGTACTGTAGAATTTGAAACAACAAGGCATCTTCACTTTGAAGTTGTGAGAATAGGTCATTTTGAATCATCATTAATTGAGCCAAAGAATTGGCTTCTTCAATTTCCTCCCCCACATCTGGCCAAACAGGTTGGGACAAATCTGGCTGAGGTCTAGCAGGCAAATACAGAGCCAATTTCTTTGTGGACTGTCCATCAGAAATGGTCATATCTCTAGAACAACATCTTATAAAAGCATCAACAGTTGCTAACCATGGTCTACCAAGAATAACTAGATACCCTCCTAAAGTTGCCTTAACTGATAATATTGTGAAATCAGCAGGATACTCCCAAGATTCAAGAGTGATAATTACATCTTCTACTATCCCATCAGGTTTAACTGTGGAGCTATCTGCAAGCTGCAGAACTGTGGGTGTAGACCTAATGTTTGAAATATTCAAGGAGTCCATAGTATGCTTTGTCATGACATTAATGGCAGCACCTAAATCAATCAAAATATTTTTTACAACTTGGCCATTTACATTTATTTGCACTACAGGACTTTCAGGGTCAATATACTTTGGAATAACTACATTTCCCAACATTATATCAGCTGATTTCCCTAATACATGAATTTTTTGAGGATCCTTTTTCTTTTGTCTAGGCTTCTTCAAACGGGCTTCTTTAATAACTTTTCCAAAAATAGGAATATCTTTAATAGCCTGAAATAAAGGAATTTGAATCTGCACATTCTTGAGCTGATCCAGAATGTCAAAAGTGGGTTCTTCCATGGGTTTATATGTAGTACTTTGCAACCTCTGAGGAAAAGGTGGGTTGTCTTGATTTTGTAAAACAGGTTCTTTAGGAACTGTATCAGTTATGGGCATGTGCTCAGTAGGAACAACAGGTGTAGTAGATTCTTCATGGGGAGAATCTGATATTTCAGTAATCAGAAGCAGTTTTGGAGTAGGTAAAGTAGTTCAAGACTTCAAATGGATGTCATTAATGTTTAAGGCATAAGCTTGATATTGGTTGGCTTCAGCAAGATACGCAGGTTGCTGCTACTGCTGTTTCTTATTATTGGGATTGGGCAACGACTGGGCAGGCATAGGCATTTGTTTTGGAGGTCCAGAATTTGTGGCAGTTGCTGTAGGAGGTGGCATAAGGGCCTGTGGAAGCTGCAGGAATCCAGAGGACTGGTTTTGTCATTGCTAAGGGCCTCACCATTGAGGATTTTGCTGCCAATTTCCTAAAGGTGGGGTCCATTACCCTTGTGGCTGCTGCCATCCTCCTTGAGGGGATTGCCATTGCTGGTTTTGATAATTAGGCCAATTTGGTTGAGGTTGATTCCAGGGTGGTGGTGGTCCATATGCATGTTGTCATTGGTTATTATAGCCAGAATAGGAATTACCAAAAGTTAAAGGATCTTGAGGCATACCTTGTCTTTGGGCCCATGGTCTCCTTTGTGCAACAAAGAACACTTGATCATCATCTCCTTCTACTGGCTTGAAGTCAGTAGGTAGTTGTTTGGCTTCCAAATTATCCACCATCTTGCATCTAGAGTCACGCTTCTTTTGTTTGCAGTATGGACAGAACTCGGCCAAAACTGCTTCACCCTCCTCATGTTTCTTCCAAGCTTGCATAGTGTCCAGTTACGTAGCCATATTATTAAAGATGTCCTGTTTGAAGTCAGATAGCAAATTTGTTATCTCCATTTGGGAAACTCCACCAGAAGAAGACTTCCCTATTGTAGCATGATGACCTTGACCTTTCTTAACTATTGCTCGAGAGTAGTTAAGACATATTTTCTTTATATCATCCCAAGGCAGCTGGGTTATATCACCTCCTCCCATTAGGTCCAGGGCATCTATATAGGCATCACTGATTTTCCTTAGAAACAGTAGTTTCTGAGAGTCCTCGTTGAGAGTATGGTTTGAGTTCCTCTTTAGTGAAAACAAGAATCTGGAAATATAATCTTCCAGACTTTCATCATCCTTCTGCTGAATTCAGAATATGTCATCACCTTTGCTGGCGCTCTTATAATATTCCTTATACTTTTCAAGGAATTGTGTTTGCTTGGCCGCCCAACTATCGATGACACCTCTTCCTAGACTCATGAACCATCTAAGAGCTCCTTCCTTCAAGGTGGAAGGAAATAAATTTAGTTTATGAGCATCTATGTTGTAGTCATAACTGTGACAAAGGACATCAAATTCAAACAAAAAGGTTTCTAGGTCCTCTGTGACCAGGCCATACAACTTTGGAAGCAAAGAAGAGGGAATGTTTTGAAGATTGTCAGTATCTCCCTAGGGAACAATGGGAAACTCAAATGCAGGAGGTGGATTATTAGGTGAATTATTTGCCATGTTTGGTTGCTAGAATAACAGAGCAAATGGATTTTCCTCAGGTTCGTTGTCAGTTGGGTCAAATGGTAGTTCAATAAATAGATTTTCAGAGAGGAACCTTCCCAGGGCATCTCTTCTTCTTCTATGGATGCAATATGATGAATAGTGGCTTGAAGGATCTAGAAAATTTTACTAACAAGCTAAACTAATGCTAAAAATGACTTCTGATAAACTCCTAGCTAGACGCCATCCCCGGCAATGGTGCCAAAAATGGTTGCGCCCACAAAAGGATAAGAAAATCACAGTAAAACCTTTCGTGGGAATTGGGCATTCCAATAGGTGACCAATATCTCTCTCTGTAGACATTCATTTACTTGTCAAACCAGGGGATGTATACTTTAAATGGCGTAGCAAAATATATGCACTAGGAACTCATTTTGGTCAAATCTTAGCAGAAATACATACTGGAAAGAAATTCTATCTACGCTATAGGAAGGTAATGCAATGTTCTTTAACTCAACTATGATTTGATTAAAATAGAAACCATGATAACTACAACTGAAACACAAACTATGAACTGGCCTTATGCTACAGGAACAGGCACAGTGATGGATTCCTTGTGGTGTAGGAGCAATATAAGGCTGAGTTTGTATAAAAACTTTAAAGATGAAAGCAAACTAAAGCTTAACAGGAAAGAACAACTAACTAACTAGCTACAGATACTTACTAAGTGGGCCCCCTTAGCAAGCATCTACTGATTATGCAGATGCTAAACTCAGAACTTCATTGAACTTTATTCATAAAAATAGAATGATATACATTGTTTTGTTGATATGGAAACTAACAACAAACTCTGTCTCTGGTTAAACAGATTCTATCTTTCATTATCATATTGATTCTTACATGATATCTACTACTCTGATTCTATCTTACTCTAACTATCATCTCTCTTTTTCCCTCCTTCTCTCTCGCGCAAGAGGAGAACTTCATTTAAAAACAGGAGAGCAACTAACTAACTAACCCTATCAAAGAAAGACGTGGAAGTAAAATATATCCCTGAATCAAGGAACAAACTTCATAAATGAATTTATGTGTTCAACCCGATCTAGAGAGAATCTAGCACTCCACTCTTTCCAGATTGACTGCCATTAAAATTATTTCCCATGGTTTCGATCAAAGAGTCTTCGTCGAAGCTCCCTCGAGGTTGTGCAGGAAATGGACTTTACTGCAAGGCTGAGATCAGCTGTGCTTGACTCGATCATTCTTCAACAACTTGCAAAACAAAAGGTAACAGGCAACAGAAAAGGGGTATGGCACATACATGATATCTATTCATTAATCACACATTTTAAATCTACTTCATCATTCAAAAACTGTATATGATATACCAGTCATTTTAGGGAGTCAACGGGGCAATAAATGCAATCAAGTCAACACAATGAGCTGCAGAAATATAAAAGTATCTTGCTACAGGATATCCCAATAAAAGGTTTCAACAAAGTTTGAACAGCCATGAAATAACAAAAGTAAAGGCATTTAAAAGTTTATGATAACATCCAAATCATGAGCATATTTTAAGCTCATCAGAGAGATTCGAAACATATCTAGATCATGGTTAATGTAAACTTTTTACCCAAATATGGTATTGATATAGGTAGGGAATTCTAGATCATAACAGGCAATTGAGCTCATTAACTGGTGTGATGGCAAGAGATAATCATCTCGTTAACTATAGACACATAGAATGGTGCGATGATCCAATTATTTTTTACTTTTAACTCCTTTATAAATCTCCTTGGCATTTTGGGATTAGCTTTATCATACATCTTTATTCAATCACATGAGAATCCTAGTCATTGATTCAATTTAGAAGATACCACCTCTTAATTCTCCTAGACAATGAGAAAGTGGGACCCTCATCTTTTTAGTGTGGCATAAACATCCAAGTGTCCACAATTTGATTGGACTAGGCATTCACTATCATTATTTATGTGGAGCCCACATGCTACATCCATAGTAGAGTTGTGGAATTAACCTTTGGGCACAACTTCCATCAATTGCACAATCGTATGAGAATCCTATCCATTGATCTCATACAAGTTGTATGATCAATATAGTGCATAAGGTGTGAGAATACACTTCTGGCATGTCATCATGTCTTCTATCTATCACTTTCTTACTTGTCTAGACATATATAATCAACATTAGTAAGTGCCACCCACCACATAAGATTTGGGATTGCAGAGTTAATACAAGCGAGCAACTTTGGTCAATCATGCAACCGCACGATGATATGAGTCATTGATCTTGCCAAAGATAAAATAGAGATAAAACAAAGTTAATTCAAGCCATGAAAAAACCATTCATTGAATCATAAAACATATATAGAACAAAGTTAATTCAAGCCATGACAAAAACATTCATAGAATTATAAAACAGAGATAGAAGAAAGTTAATTCAATCCAAGACAAAACATTCATAGAATCATAAAATAAAGACAAAACAAAGTTAATTCAATCCATAAAAAAACATTCATAGAATCATAAAACAAAGTTAATTCAAGCCACGACAAAATAATCATAGAATCATAAAATAGAGATAAAATAGAGTTAATTCTAACCACGATAAATTACAATATTCTTAGAATTACAAACAAAGTAAATCAGAAAGCTTGAATGTAATTGGGAATACAAATTATATGATACATATTATGAAATCATTGTATGAGCTTCTATAGCATGCTCCACTCTCCATATGATGGAACTCCAAATTGTTCTAACATATAGTAAGTGACTTTCAAATTTATTAGCAATTCATAATTAGAAGTGGAAGTTGGCAGCAATGTTTCATCCAAAGTTGCATTCAAGTTTATCAATGGTTTGGCCATGGCCAAAACTTAGCCTCATTTATGTCCTTAGGAAACATGTCCAAATCAATCTTCATTTTCTCCTCCATATATTTTTTGAAAGTAGCATCTCTAATGTATTGTTGTATTGTATCAAAACTCATTGGCAAACCAAGTTTTGTCAAACTCTACACCTTTCCATGCATCTTCTTCATCCTTTTTGCAACCTTATCCAAACATTCATGTGATTCCCATAGTTTCTTACATTTTTGAATGAAATATTAAGCTTTCATCGAGGCATCAATGTGGTTGTGAATTCCCTTGGATGACAAATATTTATCAATGGATTTGTAGATAGTTTATAAAATTTGACTTGCAATTTTCTCTCTTGAATTGAACATTTTGTTCTGAGCAATTTCTATTCAGTTAGCTTCACATAATGTACACTGAGATTTCCAATCAATTCAAACAACTCACACAATTGGTCGTACTTCCTCTTTATTTTCTCCCAAATCATTTGTTTTATAAACCTCATTGTTTGTTTCCAAGATCTGGTCAATTTATCTTTAAGAGAGTTAATATCATTGTATATCTTATGTAGCTCGTGTGTCCATCTTTAATTGTTTTTTCTTTCTTTCTCTATTTTTTCTTCCCACTGATTTTCTCTTTCCTTCTCTCTGTTCAATTGGTCTTGTCAATTTTTTTGTTGAGATAGCAACATTGTCTAGATTTTTGTATAATTGTATTGAATAGCCTCTTTTACTTTCAAACTTTTTTATGCTTTCAGCTAATCTTTTCTTCAGTTCATTCAGTTCCACCTTTGATTGTTTGTTCTCTACACTTGTAGATGTAGAGGAATTTTTTTTATGCTTTTCTATAATTCACTGATATTGTTCTCTAGAGCTTTACTCTCTACTTTCTCATTTTCTAGGTCTCTCTATAACTTTTGTATTTGTCTCTCCAACTTCTCTCTCTCTCTCTCTCAAGCAATGATGTGTACACCACTTCATTGGTCTTTCTTGACATATTAATTTTACCCACATTCTTTACTACTGAGAAATTCATTTAGATGGTGCTAACATGAAATTGGAAGGGATCAATCTGATTCTCTTCTTTATTTTGATTTGGAATTGGGGGCATAACAACCATATACTCCATCATTTGTTTATTTGGGTCATATGTGGGAAATACCTTATTCATTGGAGGTTGTTCCTCTACAACTATAGTACTTGCAACGTTCATCATTAGCTCCATTTTTTCTTTACTTTTTTTTGCTTTCTCTCTAAATTGATCAACAAAATTATTGTAATTAAAATTTGGGGTTGCTGACACAATTGAATGTTTGAATGGTGAAATAGCAGTTGCAGTGATGTAGGCACCTCCTCCTATACTTGTGGCTCTAACTATTTCATTGTGACGTTTAGAAAAAGATGAAAAACCCATTCCAAATCCTTTCCAACTGACACTCTAACTTACAGTTGGGGTTATCAAACTCATTTGAGGGCCAAGGGCTTGTTTCTGGAGCTAGAAACAATACCTTCATGGTGGAACTTGATGTAGTTGGAGTTATACTTGCCATTATTGTCATAATATTTTTCTTCTTCAGCATGCCTTGATAACTAGGATTCTATTTATTATATTCGACTATTAGCCTCTTCTGAGTGCCTTTTTGTCCTTGCACCTGTTGACGACAACTATTACTAGTACCCATACCATCCCCACCAGTGGCAATAACACTTGATTTTCCACCATGTTCTGGTTGTAATTGAATCTAAGTGTCAAAATTTGAAGCTATAATAAAACAAGGTTTAGGTTTATAATTTTTACCTTTCCCTATTTATAACTCTACTTCTAGTGGCATCCAAGGGCCTTGTCCTTTGGACCCCAGACAACCACCTTGATAACCCAATTTTTCCATTATGGCTACCCCTAAAGAATATTTTTCTAACATGGTCTCACTCAAAATAGATATTTTTGTAGATTCTATGACAATTGTTGGAGTTTGACTTGAGGGTATCTCATTATTACTATCATGATCTCTATCATTATCATTATCACAATCATTGTATGCTTTGGAGGGATTCTCTATATTCCATAATTTGCTAAACTAAGAATCCTCTAGGATACCTTCAAAATCCGTTGTAGTCCTTGGTTCACATAGATTCTTCCTCATAGACCAAAAATCTTTTATTTTGTTTTGTGTCCAATTTGCCTATAAACAAGCCTTTGACGAAGATTCTCGGATACTTTTGATTATAGATGGAACATTGACTCGTTTTTAAAAATTGTCAGACCTCCTAGTTTGGATCCCCTTCTATGTTGTTCTCTATGGGTGCAATGTCATGATTTGAGTTGATAATTATTCTAGAGAAATACTTTTCTCAGCAATAGTTTCCTCCATCACTTTTTTGTCCTCATCCCAAGAATCCTTATTTTTTAACATTTCCAACAAAGGTTTATTTTCATGTTGGATTTTACTTGCAGAGTTCTCATTTGCCACAACCTTTTCTTTAATGATGTTGCATGGATCATACTGCTAGTAATTGTCAACATCAAATTTAATTTTTTTCAAAGTTACATACACCACACTGAATTATTTTCTCCCAAATGTGTACCCTCCACATGAAAAAGGTAACGAAATAAATATGCTCTTCTTTTGTTGACCATAAAAGTAGAGCTTATATGTACTCTCTATCTATTGTACATTATCCAATGCAAAACCCCTCTCTATCACATGTATTGGAAATTTGTAAGGTTCTACTCCTGATCCATAAAACCTTAACACAGTATATTCTTCCATGAGGTACCAATCAAACAATTGTATTTCCGGTCTCATTTGAATGCAATCTGTACAAGACTCGAGCAATCTAATAATTGGAGTGTTTGTAATTGCATGATACATTGGAGCCAAAAAGAAGTTTACAAAATGGGTGTAGTTCCCTTTGTTATCATGCATCCTTATCTTAGTGGTCCATTGATATTTTAGATACACTGTTCTTGTCTCATCATCCTTATACACCTAAATTTGAATCTTGTTGGACTCAAACGTTCCACAATATTTCATTATAAGAAGATGGCATAGGTAGATTGTAAACCTAAATCTTTTAGAGGAACCTCTTTTAATCTTTACAAATTCTTCATGCATGGATTGAACAACATGCTTAACAAAATTATAACTAACCAGCCAATTAACACAATAAATATTAAATACTATTTCAAGGAGCCTTGTACCCACTTCCATATTATTTTCCAATCCTAGGCAAAATGTTAGCATGTTAATAGTATCCTGAACCCATAGCATAGAAATATCTCCTTTATAAGGAGGCTTATGATTTTGATCCAATTGTTTACCATATATTGTTATCACTTTGAGATAATTATTTCTCCCCTCTTCATCAATGCTTCATAATCAAAAGAAAGCTTTTCTAGGTCAATGTGGACTTTTGAGTGTTCAAAATCTATTGCTCCAAGCCTTGAGTCTAAGAAACTTTTAAATTATTCCTTAGTAATGGATAAAATTTCCTTTAGAATATTTTTATTAACAATTTCTCCTCTATTTTCATCATAATTTTGGGCGCAAACCATGACAATTTTTGGGCAAGGGAAAACCTCAGGTAGCTTCATCTGTCCTAATCGAACATCCCATGCTACAATTTTATTTATGTTTTAGCCTAATATTTTATTATACACAATATTTAGTGCCTTGTTGGGCATGCCCCCTATGGTCTTATTCTCACATGAAATTCTAACTTATGTGGTTATCCTACCATACATTACAAGATCATAACTATTATGGAGTTCATCAGTGAAACTTGGTGTTTTAAACAGTTGGGCAGAGTCTATTTTTCTATATCTCTTTGGCTTTCCCCATCATTGGTATCCTGGTATGGTAGTGATACTAATGGTAGACAAGCTTGAAACTATCAACCGTGAGCACCCGACACCCTAATTCTACAATCTAAACTACAAGATTGAAAAAATTAAAAACATGGGATGTAAGTGTTTTGTATTACTCTCAGGAACTTACCCCAAAAAAATTGAATTTAATATGATGCAAAAACATACTAGTGCAAATAGACTTTATTGCATCCCCGAATCTGGATTCTAATGTCTGAATCTTTTTGGTTAACCGATTACTCCAAAGTTCAATCTCCCTTAATTTCAAGAGCTTCCTCAAAGGGAAAAATCGTGGTTAAAATTCAATTCTTTTTCTTTCTTTCGTTTATTAAAAAATTCATTCATTAAATTTTTAAAACCTTTCATTCCTGACAATGCTCACACATATCTCTATTTTGGGGACTTTTTGAACAAACTTGTGTCCTTCACAACTTTAGCTCGAAATAGAGCTTATGTCATTGAACTGCTATTATTAAATGATAATTAAATTGATTAAAATTAATTAAGTATAGACATAGAGTTAATTAAGTATATAATTTATAATAGTTAATTAGACAATGCTCACACATGTCTTTATTTCGGAGAGTTTTTGAAGAAACCTTTGTCCTTCATAACTTTAGCCCAAAATAGAGCTTATGTCGTTGATCTGCGATCATCCAATGGTCATTAAATTGATTGATTGATTAATTATAGATTTATAGTTAACTAGCACTTGCACCTTATATGAGGTTCAAGGGATACCCAATAGTAAATTAAAGATAAAATGTTATGTAGTTTAATATTACAAGTGAATAAATTAATCTAATATTTAAATCTAAGTAATGAATAAATTTATAAACAATAAAATATAATAAAAATTAAAATTAGTGACTTTCATATTTTATCACTTCACTTTATAAATAGTAATAAATTTTTTTAAGTATATTTGAAAGTTTAGATATGAGCAAAATATCACTATCTTTATTTGATAAAAATCAAGAATGCATCATTCACATTGTACAAGCAAATTAAATAAATTATTAAAAAAATTAAAAAAGAAAATTATAAAGGTAAAATTTAAATGTAGTTTAATATTACAAAAATAACATACATATAAATGAATTAACCTAATATTTAAATTTAAGTAATGAATAAATTTATAAATAATTAAATATAATAAAAATTAAATTTAGAATTTACTACTTCAATTTATAAATTATAATCAAAGCTTTCAGCTATGTTTAAAAGTTAAAATATAAGCAAAATATGACAAGCTTTATTTGATAAAAATAAAGAATACATCCTTCCAAATTAAATAAATTATTAAAAAACTGAAATGTAAAACAAATTGTAAGAGGAAATGTATTTTAATATTAAAAAATAACATATATATGTGAGTCCAATAACCTAATATTTAAATTTAAGTACTGAATAAATTAATAAACACTTGAATACAATAAAAATTTAAAGATAACTCACCTTCATAATTATGGATTCAATTTATAAATTATAACCAAAATTTTTAACTATATTTAAAATTTAAAATACAAGCACAATATCACTGCCTTTATTTGCTAAAAATTAAGAATACATCCTTCAACATAAATAAATTAATAAAAATTGAAACATACCATAAATTAAAACTTACCTACTTTGTTGATGTAATATTTTTTTTTAATTATTAATTAAATTATGTAATACAATATATAAAATATTTCATTAAGAAGATTATACATCCAAATAGATCAAACATATCATAATTTTACAGAGTATTATTTAGTTATATGACAATAATTTTAAATTTGTCTTTCAATTTCTAAAATAAATGTAAGTGAATTTACAATAAAAATTTGATATACTTGATTGTCCTCAATGGTATTATTTATTTATATTTTATAAATTACTATTAAAAAATAAATAATGTATTAAATTTTAAATATTACACCACAACATTAGACAAATATTGTTTTTGATTAAGATAAACAAGTTTTATAGGGACCCGAAACCCAAATCCATTTAAAAAATAGACACAATAACTAGAGTTTAACCAGCCGCTAAACAACAACAGAAACATGGGACTCACCCCAAAGCAAAAAAACACAAAAAAATAGATCTAAACAAGACGCACAAACAAAACAAACTAAGAAAGAGATTTCATAAGCTCAACATTCTTCTGGATCACTTTATTATTAATCTCCTAGAGTTCCTCCATAATGAACCTCAAACTACCTTTTTCCTGATGTTTTCTCATGGTCCTGGTAGAAGATCTCATGCACGCCTGCACCTCCTATTTTTTCTTTGCCAAGTTAGTGTCTGGGGATCTCTCAGCTCTGGTCATTTGCTCCTTTTGAATGGCAGTTTCCTCATTGACTCTTTTGAGGCCCTCAACATTGTTGTACATGGCTTCCTTGCTAACCTCCACCAAACCCTTAAGTTTACTTTTCAGCTCCTGTATTTCTTTCTCCAGCTTGTCGATTTTAGCCTCATGTTCAACAACTTCAGGAGTTTTTCATTCTTATCTAGAGCTAGACTCTCAGTGAAGGTGTCAATGAGATCCTTAATCCCCTGTTTCAGAAAATTAATTTCCCCAAAAACCCATCGAAAGCAATTCTCTTGATTCATTAGCGAATTCCCTAGGAGCTTATCAACATCCATTTCATGATATTTAGTCTCATTGGGGTCCACATTAAGGGGGATGTCAAGTTTAATTTCATTATCCTCCTTATTAAGGATCTCCACCTTTTTCCCAGTCTTTTTTTTTTTCAGATTTTGTGGGCCCAAGATGTGGGGCTACGAAACAAAGGATTTGATTTTTACAATCCATCTAGGTGTGTTTTTTCTATTTCTACTAGTACCAGGAGTGGTCTTTTATAGGGGACCCTCATCCTCTGAGGGTTTATAATCTAAGTCATATGACATGTGGACATCATTCCAGTCCATAGCCATTCCACCCTCTGCATCGTTAAAATCCATATTTGAAACATCATGCACCTCCAAGCTAGACAAAGACTTGGGGTTTTTCAGAACAGGGGAGGGTTTAACCTAATGAGGGTCAAATTAAATTTTAAATATTATTATTATTAATAAATTAAAAATATTATAAATATTCAAAAGTAGAAACATTTATCTTACTTGATTCTCCATCATCATCATCATAATCGACCCCTTTTGTTAGCCACCCGTTTGCTCTGATTTTTCAAGGTTGTACCCCATCCTATAGTTTCTTTGAGATCAACGGTCTAGATCACCATTGAATTGCATAGTTAGATCAAGATGCTCATTCACCTTAACTTCGCAGCCCCACCCACAAACATGACACATGGGCCTTGTTGATGCGAGGCTCTGCTTAAGTGGACCAATAAGATTCTGCATGGTGGAGGTCAAAGGACACATAAAAAATGGTTTCCTAATCTATCGTTCTTGTAAGCCACAATATTGAGTGGTCAACTCCTATTTATCTAATGACCCAAAACATTATGCAGTTGTGCAATTAATCAAAGTTACTCGCCAAAATTACTACCAAAACGCCGCCTGCTTGAGCACTACCAATAGTGATGATATACACTTGGACCACTAAATGAATGACATATGGAAAGTAACATAATATGGCTAGGATATGGGTCCAACATGCTCATCTCCCAAGTGTGATAATGTGCAACTGTCTTTTGTAAGATTAATGGCTATGATCTTCACGCGATTGTGGAGTTAGCTTGAAGTGCTCGACGAAGCCAACTTTGTAGTGCCAAAGGTTTTTATACTATGAAAAGTTAAAAAAATTTAAATTAAAGACATTAAACCAGTACATGTGCCTATAATTTAAATTTACTATTGTAAGCATTTATTCTTTAGGGTTTTTTGTGTGGGCTATAGTTGCATTTGTTACATTAATCATTTCTTTCTCTTTGTCTTTCAATTTCATGAGCCTAATTGATCATCTATAATAACAAATTATTTGATTAGGATAAAACAGGTTTTGAAGGGGCCCCAAAACCTTTACAATCAGAGAACTACCATCAAAAGATGGACTAGACTACCTCGCAGTGAACAACAGGTTGTAGAAAGGATCTGAAACCTTTTGGACTTATGAGCATTTAGATCCCAAAACACAAAGGCTGCAAAAAATATAAACAAAAAATCCAAGCAGCCACAACCAACCAAACACCAGCCTAACATCAAGAGTAAAACATTACAAACCAAGTTGGCCAAAGAAGAGGGTCTAAGTCAACAAATTTTAGACCTAAAAAAATAGAGAACAAGGGTTTTATCAAGAACCCTCAACCAATATGAAGGATTTTCCCAAGATCTCATAACTTGTAACAAAATCTCCAGGCCACAAAACCAAAAAAGCCTGACCTAACAAAAAATAATCACGAGCTAAACTGGGGCCTTCAAAACTGCTAGCATCTAGACCGTCCCTAAGAGGAACAAAAAATATAGGGTTTTTCTAGGCTCCCTCAACCTTGAGAGTGGATTTTACAAGGCTCCCACAACCTATCAGAGTGGGTTTTACAAGGCTCCCACAACCAGTCAAAGCCCAGACAACAACAACTTGTCCTAAAGGTACAAATTGGGACAAAACATTTAAAAAAGGCACCCAAAACCTTATGCAAATAATTTCATAAGGGTTTTAATAAGATCCATCAACCAACAACATGATCAACAAAAACCTCAAAAGTCAATCGCACAATCTCTCTACCCCAATAAGAGAGATCCACCTCAACAGGACAAGAAGGAGAGACAACTGACTACCCAACCAACCCTCTCTCAACCAAAAACCCATGCAACCTCTCCACCTCAAACAAAGATCCATGAAAATGGGAAAGAGAAGCAGAAGAACCCTCAACAAGGAACAAGAAAGGAGAGCATAGAGGGTCCACATAAAATAAACAGGCCCCTCAAAGGTGAAAACCATCTCCACCTCCAAAGAATCAACCACCACCTCAATTGGGGCAGAAAAGAAAAACGATATGCAACCCAACTCCAGAGGAGTCATTGTCCAACAACAAAGCCTCAGAACAGGAGCAACCTTCTCTTCCCACAAAGCATGTCTCCACCTCAATAGGAGACTCTTATAACTTGACAACCACAAAGAAAGAGGAAAGAATTCGCAAAGTCACCCAAACCTTGGAGTTTTCCACTAAAATCTATTCCACCTTGATAGGAAGGAACACCAACTCCATAGGAGTAGAAGAGAGAAAAGCCAAGGGAGAGACAACAAAATCCCATACTGAGAACAAGCTAGCCATTGATCCCATGGCTTCCAAGAAATGAACGTGGCAAAATAATAGATTAAGATCAGAGCAATACATTACCACACAAAAAACTCTAAAGAGAAAAGCCACCCACAAAGAAAGAGGGAAAAAATCAAATGATCAAGCAGGAGAAAACCCCATCACTTTTGAGGAGGCGACTAGAATCCCTTCCAGAGCAAAACCAAGAAAATCCCAACCTTCACACTACTCGATTTTGTAATAAAAAGCCCAGTAAAGATCCTGCCACATAGCCCGACCCCTCTCCAATAGTAGAGGAGATATGGAACAAGAAAGCCTCAAAAACCTTAACAAGGGTATCCAAATAGAAGGCCCAAACCCTTTAAAAGAGGTGAACCACTTAACATAGGGTGTCGAATCTGCCCCACCAAACAAAGAAGGGAAAATCCACTATACAAGCCAAAAGAACCACACCTTGCATGACCTCCACCTCAATCTTCCATCCTTCCTCATTATCTTGTTCTCCATAATCTAGATCATCCATGTCTTCAGAATCCTCCCTCTCATTAGAAACCCTCCTTACACACCCTCTTCGCTTCTAGCTTCCACTCTCCATTCAAAAATCACAATTTAATCTATAGTAACAAAGTTGCAAAGTGAATCATTTAAAGTTTTATTTTGAAGCCCTAGAGCTATTACTTGTATCTATTTATATAAAACCTAACTTTGATAATTGCCAATAATAAACTTTTATATCAATTTTAATATCATTCTTTTAATTCAATAGTTGTCTTTTTCTTTGACAAGTAAATCACTAGGTAAGGCCATCACCCATTATATTAAATCAAAAAAAGGTTTAACAGTGCAGTAGGGAAAAATATAATAACAAAATCAAAATTGAAACTAATATCATACAAATAGAGCTTCACAAACTTCCAAAATGAAGCAAACCAGGCATTAAAATATTCTAGAAATGATATTATCATGAAAGAACTTGCATATATCACATCTCACAGTTCAGTTAAGCTAAAATCAAATCTCATATGAAATATCACTTCATCAATAATATTCATATAAATTATTTGAATAATTTTATTTTTATAAGTTAATAGCTAGGTAGGGCCAACACCCATTATATTAAGATAAGATTAATAATAAAGATATAGCAGTATTTGGCTTGTAGCCCAAAATATATTCCTGGTAGCATTATCGATGATCACACTACATCATATGTCCAATAATGACAAAAGAGATGGCACAAGTACTTAACATAAATACTTAACCCGTAACCCACAATACAAATTCAAAACAAAATGAAGCGGTAACACCATACTTTAGGACTAGGAGACATTTTTAGAATGCCTTGCCACCTCCACAATGTCATGTTCCTCCTTCATTCTATCTTGTCTGTATTTCTTGGCTTGTAAGATAAGCGAGCAGTCTTGTCTATAGTTAGCATGAGCTTTGATTGCTACAATTTCCTCCACACCATGTCTATCATCCTCAATCCATTCCTCTTCACTCGGTAGCTACAGTGCCCCTGCAATCTCTACTGCATCTGCCTCATCATTTTTAGCTTCTTCTAGCAACCCTTTAGTGGTCAAGTAGTCACAATGCCAATCGTCCTCCTTAGGTTCCTTGATTTTGGCTACATGCAGGAGGATATTGATACTACATAGTATATCACTCCTCTGACCCTCCAACAACTGCGCATATTGTGCTTGCACAATTGGAAATTTAAAAACCCTCCCAATTTAGTAGTTTTGTGGGAGGGGAATGAGGAGGTTCTCATCCACATTTTTGATAACTACATCAATGTCATGCAAATATGCATGCACGAACAACTTCTAGATGAGTATTTTTACCCACTCCTTGGAAACCATCATATATAACACCATGGTAATAAAAAAGGCTAGAATGTTTGAACTTACCCTATGCATGTGATATGCCATAAAAAACTCCAACGCCAACACTGTCTTGACCACATGCATTATGTATGGATGGTAATTCACCAAGACCCCATTTATCAGTGACTTTACACACAAATCACTAATACATTTAACCTAAAATTATGATAGAGGTTTCTAACAAAGAAGGTATATTGTGATCAAACTTGATTTTTTTTTTTTAAAATGCCTGATTTCATCAGAATTTTGACGATAATGCAACATTTGGTTTCGATGGAGAAGGAATTGGCAATGACATTAGGGTTTTTTTAGAAAAAGTGCCCGCGTTCATCGAAATTTCGACGATCGCATGCATTACTTTAAAAAAAAAAAAGACCAAGTCATTTCATAAATCCTGCCTCTCATTTGATGTCCTGCCTCTGTAGCGAACCTATGGAGATCATTGGTGTGACAAACACAGCCATAGTGGAGAACGGGGAAATGAAGTGCCAAGGGCTGACACATAACCAGCGAGGATGACTACAAGGGAGCCCAAAATAGGTTGTGTAAATGGCAACACCCGGACCTCCATCAACAGCAATAAGAGCTATAGATAGAGCAAGATGACTAATCATTGGTGTGACAAACACGACCGCAGCGGGGAATGGGGGAATGAAGTGCACTTGCATGGTAGAAACTCGCATCTAGTAAGCAGAAATTCATTCTATCTTATCTTCCATACAATGAATGCCTATTTCCATTGGTAAGAGAATATTTCATTTACTGTGTGTTTGAATGTTTGTGTCGAAAATGGTGGAGTCATTTATAATAATTATGTCTGTCATGTAAATGGTGTATGTAGTAGTACTCATTCTCTCACATCACTGAATAGAAGAACGTACAAGGGTTGCCCTTTCTTGCAACCATTGTGTTTTACATTCTTTAAAACATTTTGAAGTTCACAGGCACAAAGTGCCAAGGGATGGCACATAACCAGCGAGGACAACCACAAGGGAGCCCAAAATGGGCTATGTATAAAGGATCACTTACAAAAAATTGAGTTTGCATTTTTTGTGAGAGTAATGCTTGTGAGTAAAGGGCTAGCAACCAAAGGGGCTAGTTTAAGGAAAGTAAGGATCACAAGACTTGTTTTATTGCTTAGTAAAATTTTGAATATATTTGTTCTGATTGATGAAATGAATTATTTTAATTTGAACCATATCAATGAGATGAATCAAAGAACAAATAGAAATAATTGTTGGTGTAATAGGGATATTACCTAGCTACTTCCACTATTAGGTCATTTTTATGCCTTATCATTTAAGTTTACTTAAGGTATACATAGGATACTTATCACTTTATGTCTCATATCATAAGATTAAGATACTTTCATAATCTTATGATATCCTACATGTCTCATCTTGACCTATATAATCAAGGGGTTCTATTTATAATCTCATTCATTCATATTCTAAACTTGCATTCATTGATAGGAATATAGTTTATTCGTGTCATATTGATCTTCTCATTTTGTTGTGCTTTCCATTAGACCTCTAGATCTTGGGTGGCTATCTCCACAGTCAAATCTTAAAATATTTACCTTTCTAGATTCTATAAAAGAAATGGTTTTATCAAGAATATCATATGGAATAGCTTCTAAATATTTGCATTTGATAACAATATTTTTAGAGCATTTTGCTTTATAGGAAAATAATCTAAACTAGACTTTTTTTTCCAAGCTAAGACAAAAAAAAGTAAGGTAGTAAAATAATCACTTTCTCTAAATTGAGATTTTTTGGCAAAATTTTCCAAACAAATCTCTAAATTAGTCACATAAATATACTTTCTCACTATCTTCTCCTCCATATAACCCCTTGGATCAAATAAGGGTATAATTCTGAATTCTCTCAATTTATACATAGTAATATCTTTGTCACATTGTTTTAAGTTTCATATCTTATGGCAGTGGTTACTCTTGTCATATGATTGCTATTGTGTAGATGGGTCCTTGAGCCTTGGTTTAATCCCATTTTTTTTTATCTATATCAAAGATATTCTTGGCATCCTTAATCAATGGCAATCAAGCTCTCCCTACCCAGATTAACCTATCTCTAAATTTGGAAAATGGGTGCAGAAGTTTAAGTATGAGTACTCTTTGGTTATTTGTCATGCTTGTAAGGAGAAAAATAAGGATGAAACTTTCCCTATTTCCCAGGAGATTCAAAATATTGATTCTAATCAAGGGAGTTCCCCTTTGGATTGTTCAGGGATATATAATGCTTTGGGTTCTAATGATGGATGTGCTAATGATATTATGTCCCTTCATTGTCTCAAGAAAATAGGATTTGGAGAGAAGGGTCCTTCCTTTGTGCTCAATCAAAGAGCTTTGGATCAATTTTTTAAACCACCCTGATTTTAGGATGGTTGATTTTTTCTTTATTTATTCTACCTCTTGTTGTTTTGTTGTTTTGGAGCTGTTTTGTTTTGTTGTTTTGTTGGGATTAATGCTTCATCTTTATCTTTGCACAAGGGATCAGGGCCCTTTCAAAATACCTTCTTATCTAATTAAAAACACTCAATGATGATGGATCATTATAGTCCCCCCTCTATGCTTGGATTTAAAAATAGAATGAACTCTAAATACTTGTTTAATTCTAATAGAATATGACATTAGGGTACCTAGGTAGCATTAGAGGTTGTTCACTAAATTCTTCCACCTTAATGATAGTTAATTTTAAGGATTGAATGAAACAAACTCTTTTTCATGGATCACCTTCTTAGCCTCCTATGGAAGTCATTCTTTGTGTGGTCTACCATGACCATAATCAGGGTCTTAATAAATGTATTAGATACTCTCTATTATCAATAAGAGAGTTATCATAATATAGTCATGGCGAGTGGTTACAAATAAGATTAATGGGTCCATAGTTCCCACTTGGTTTGTACCTAGAAACATTATCATTTCTTAGTTGTATGGAAACTACAAATTCATGCATCTAGGCAACAATACACACTAGCTATTATATGATTCCACTAATGAGAAAAGCCTAGTCAATCTTATAGTTTGTGGAATTAGTCATATCCCTCATATAGAATATCTATATATGGAGTATTCTTGCCTATAGATTACCTATTATTTTGCTTAATAATGTGATTATTTCACATACATCATAAAAGTGCCCTTCTAATATGTTTGTGCATCAATCTTGAAACCATATTTTTATTAACCAACCAATGATAAGAATTATCTCAAACACGCCTCTATATTTGAATCCCACTAGCTTTGATAATCAACCACAATAACCTTAACAATGCATCGACGGCAACAATGCCTATTAAATCATCAATTATCTTTGGTGAATCTAGCCAAAGCCAACCCATCAAATCCACTAATCTCCCTTGCATCCCAATCATAAAATTTTAGGTTGTTGGAACAAGGTTGGGAGATTGAAGAGATATAAGGAACATTTCAACTTCCAAAATACCAAAGGAACAAAAATAATTAGCTAACGCATCTTCTTTTGGGAATTTTTGTATTTAGTTCTTCCTTTGCAAATCAACATACCCTATTTTGGTTTCCCAAATATTTACTAAATAACTTTGAAGATAAATTGGGAAGAGAATCCATCATATAGATATTTCTTTTCAATAGCCTTAGAGGACATTGTTTTGTCTATCATTTATTATAATAGCTAATACCCAATTTTTTTATAAGATAACAAGCAAAACCTCCTCTTCACAAACTATGTTTTCCTTAATAATCCAAGAATGAAAAAAGGAACCCACATAAAAATTACTTACTCCCTACCATGAAGGCAAAAGAACATCCAATTTAAAGATTGATGTACCAAAAGGAAAGAAATATCACCTCAATATCTATCTTGAACTTATACATTGAATCTATACACACGAGAATCCCCTTAATAAATCTCTCACAACTTTCAATGCTAGAAGAATGAGTGTTTTCACAAGACTTTCATACTATGATATTTATATCAAAATTCACTTGCATAGTTTTAGAGTCAAGCTGACCCATTCTCATGAGTAGTTTACATGAACCCTTCATAAGAATGGATCACTTAGTACTCATTTCATCAAAGTGATGCTCATAACGGTGAAGAATTAGGGATTCCTAGGAGGTCACCCATGCTAATACTACTCTAAATCAAGCACATTTAACCATGTAGATTGTCCCAAGATCAAACCCATTCAACTTGCCACCCCATTTGCAAAACCTTCATCAAGTGGTGTGCCTTATAAACCATTCATTATAGAGAAACTTTAGCTTATCCATTGACAAGTGGGAGGTGTTGATGTGTTTTTTATGCACATGCGAACGTAGAATAAAATACCCAAAAGTATCATATCCTCTCTTGAACAAAGTTACTCAAATGCTAGAGATTTGCTTAAGGATCACTTGAGACAACTCAAAGGTTCTGGTATGTCGGGTCACGATGTGTGGATAAACATAGTTGGTTGATGTGATTGCTAGTATCACAAGGGGACTTACGTTGAATTGTCGAATGCTTGAATAGCTGGAACTTGATCATCTGATATTTCAATCCCACGATGCTTTTTGTCCTAAACTAACTTGAATTGAAAAAAGGGCAAAAGGTGAAGTGTTAATAGAATCTATTCTAAGGCCTAGACTATAAGAAGATGGATCCTAGTTTATCCCTTTAACCCTGATTAATTTATTTAGAGTGTTTAGTTCCATTTTAATCCTTTCTTTTACAATTAAATATTATTGAAAAATTGTATTATTGTTCCAAATTTTGTGGATATTTAGGAGACACAAATAAAATATAAATGTAATCATTCCATATTTTTGTAGGATATATTAGAATGAGACTAATAGGAAGAGTAGTAAACATGAGTCACAATGTACACTTTAGAATAAATCTAAACATTATAAGGAAGAGTAGCTTTGAAAAATAGAAGCGTAATTTATTTTCCAATATGCAAGATTATTACTTGGGAAAGAATCTTGAAAGAGGATTGAAAAGATTCCTTGAGCTAACATTGTCTCACTTATCCAAAATTATGAGGAAGGATTCATTAATGAAATGGTCATTAACAAGATGGAGAGAATAATAATTAGGAAGAGATAGTTTTCACATGCTACTAGGTGACTAGATTGGAGAGAAACTAGAGGCAAATAATTTAGCTTGACCATGACACAAAGTCTTAGAATAGATGCCAACCTTGGCGAATGGAATGAAAATCCCAAACAATTAATGAGTGGTGAGACAAGTAGAGGCATGCATCTAAAAATTTTGTTTTGAATATATATAAAATAAAGAAAAAATGGGACTAAAACCAAGGGAAATTCACATGGAAAGGATATGATGAAAATCAAAATAAATAGTTTGAAGATAATATTAGTTACCTAAAGGATATTCCACTTGATTATTTGGTATATCATAACTATTTTGACAAATTTTGAAACCATTAGAGGTACCTTTTACTTCTGTAGATGAAGCATTCATTCATGTTGAAGTTGTGATAGCTTATTTGCCTCTTTATAGACAACAAATTATCCATATGAATTATCATATATACTTGTAACCTCCATCCCAAACCACCTATTTCACTCTTCTTCCTTTGTTTACCTCTTTTATTCTTCCATTACCTCTTCACTTACCTAAATTCCATCCAAAACATAGTGTATATAGCATCAAAAAAATTCCATATTTGATTAATATTATCCACAACATATCGAAAAGACAAATACCACACTTACTGTGTCATCAACCAAAAATAATTTACTTACATATTCAAAGAGTTCAATAATGGAGAAACATCCATGTGGTGCTCTAAACATGTCCTTGAAGGTTCAAGAAATACTTATCCTCTATTGGTCCAAACTTTAAATCACTTTCCATGCATGAAAATAATTGCAACCATACACAATTTCCCACCCAATGGATTCTCTCAAACTAGTTTACTATCTTAACATAGGTTCAAGGAAAAGTGGGCCAAAATAGGAATCCAAGTGTCTTAAAAGCCTTCAAGACCATAGTGGTGATGATTGAATTTCTTTCATTAGTGGTATCTTTCTATAGATTAATTAGTTGGGGATTGTATTAGGACCTTTTCCTAATTAAAAAATATATATAAAGATTACATCCCTAAATATTGCATTCATAATAGAATAAATTTCTGCAATATTGAGACTATATTCATAATAGATTTATAGTGATGAATAAAGAAATATTTAAGATTATGAAAAAATTGATGTTTTCTTTCTCCCAACCATCATTGGATATTGGGTGATCTTTGAGGCATTATGTCAAATAGTTCATGTGCCTTATCTAAGCTTACATATTTTGCATGCATGTGTACCTAGGCAGTTGCACTACAACATCTATACTCACTAATCACATTTGGTTGGAAGTTTCTAAATCCATTTCAAACACATCTTGTGCATATCCTGCAATCTATGCTAATGGTGATTATCTTTAATGGCTTCATTGTGTGCATAATTGATTGGATCTTCACTCCTAAGACCTTCAAAAGTCTTTACTGGCTTCATTGAGTCCTTTTGTCTTCCAAATTCACCTGCACCTACTTGAATTCTCCTTCAATTTTTGATTTCCTGTTCATTTGGAATTGAATTGATTTTATAACTAAGAGATCACTTGATTTTATATGTCTTGAAAGAATTTTATCCCGATGGCTTTAAATTAAAGTACTTTCTCTTCTATCTGGTATTGGTGGAGCAGATCCTTTTATGATATGTAACTTGAGAATATTTTATGAAAGGTCCCTAAATGAATACACTTTAAACTGGTTTTAATATACCTTGAAGTGTGCAATATGGAAGGTTTGTATTCTTAATCTCCTGCCCATTTCTTAATTTAAAAGATGATATCTTTATTAAATATCTTTATTAACTTGATTTCTCCTTCAATTCTTGATGAATGCTTGATTGCACGTTCACTTGGAATTGAATTGATTTTATAATTAAAAGATCACTTGAATTGTAGGTAAACCCCTTCAAATGACAGGGTAGGCTTCCTTTTATACCTAATATATGTCTTGAAACCATTTTATTGTGATGGCTTTAAATTAAAGTACTTTCTCTTCTATCTCAAATTGGTGGAGCAGAGGTTGCATTGCATCATCCTAGGATACATATTTCCACAGATACAACACAAGTTAAATGTATCCCAAGTCGATGCAAAGCAACCTCTACTCTAGAGATCACCAAAAAATAGAGAAAGAACTTTAATTTAATGCCATCAAGATAAAAGTCTTTAATCAAGACAGATAAAATTTGAATTTGATTGTCATCATTTACTTTGCCAAATTCTTCACACATAACTCCTGAATCAATTTCCTACTCACAAGAATTTTATTATGTCTCAAATATAGGGAAATAGAAGGCTTCAAATAGTAAACTTGAACATGCAACTAAATCCATTGACTAACCAGAAGAACAAAATTAAGAAACGGTTTGATCATCTGAGAGATGTTGTAGTCTTGCAACTCACCAGCTAAGTTTTTGCGGGTAAGAATTTTTTTTGTTTTGGTTATGGTTGTGGTGTTTATAGGGAGACATTTACAAATTTATATCTATTTTCACTATTTAATGGTTTATGGGTTTGTAATGGTAATTTAATGTTCTTTCATATTTTTGTATATATTCTTTATAATAGCCTATTATATTGATTTGTTCTATTATGCATAATGGTGTGGGTCAGACAGCTTTGTCGTCAGTGCATGAAAGCATTGAACGAGTTCTACTTTTAAAAATTACATGAAACATTTTTAATTTATTTGATTAAGTGTTATTTGCAAAAAATGATTATCAATGATGTTTCTTTTCTCCAAGAATTGTCTATGACCTTTCTGTCAGATAATATGTAACATTGAATGACTAAATATTTTCATTACAAATGCTTATTTTATTTAATTATTATCTCAGCGTGAATTAAAATTTATATCTGTACGGAAGAAGAACATACAAGTTCAAGAGTCATGTGCAAGCAAATTTCCAAAAAGAAAGAAAGCAGGCATTATCTTGAATGATAGGGAAACAAGCTCATTAGCTACCTAGAAGAGAGCAATTGGAGAATGGTAGAGGAAAATGTTTAAGGGTGATAAATAGATAGATAGTATGCAATACAAACAAACAATGTCTAGAGTGTCTGATGTGACATCTCTAATTTATGTCCGGAGGGTCTAACTAGTTTTGGAGTTCCTGCGAAACCTATTGGGCCACGCTTGGAGGAAATCAATGTGTTCATGCAAGGAGCACCTTTTTTCTATTATGAGATTAATACTTTTGCACCTAGGGATATTTGGAAGTCAATATCCAAAAATTTCTATAGTGTGGAACAAGAGTTGGTGGACTCGAAGTATAATTGTCATCTTTCAGAAGACCAAGAGGTTATGTACACAATCTCCCAATAGAAGAGTGATTTCAAGAATTACCTCTCCCCCCCATGACTATTCAGGAATCACTTCCTCAAATAGAGGACTATTGGCCTCCATGGGATCAAAGAAAAAAATTAAAGCATAGACTCTAGACGATGTGGTGGTGTCCTCCATGAAGAACTCTACACTATAATTGAAAATTCACGAGGGAAACTGCAAGATAGTGAAGAGAAATACAATCTTGAAAAGTGGGAAGAATGGATCTTGGTTTGGGTGAAGCCAAGTTAGGTGGCTCCTCTAGAGGTTGACGAGATAGATATCATATTAGGATTTGAAAAAGATCACACTCGTGGAACTTCATGTGCAAGTGATCGATTGTGGTGTTTAGGTAATGCATTCCAAATAGATATAGTTGCATGCCATCAAGACTGTATCTATTTGGAATGCATTACCCAAACACTGCAATCGATCACTTGCACACAAAGTTCCACGAGTGTGATCTTTTTCAAATCCTAATATGATTTCTATCTCGTCAACCTCTAGAGGAGCCACCTAAGTTGGCCCCACCCAAACAAAGATCCATTCTTCCCACTTTTCAAGATTGTATTTCTCTTCACTATCTTGCAGTTTCCCTTGTGAATTTTCAATTAGTGTAGAGTTCTTCACGGAGGACACCACCACATCATCTAGAGTCTATGCTTTAATTTTTTTCTTTGATCCCATGGAGGCCAATAGTCCTTTGTTTGAGGAAGTGCTTCCTGAATAGTCATTGGGGGGAGAGGTAATTTTTGTGGTCGCTTTTCTATTGGGAGATTGTGTACATAACCTCTTGGTCTTCTGAAAGCTGACAATTATACTTCGAGTCCTCCAACTCTTGTTCCACACTATAGAAATTTTTGGATATTGACTTCCAAATATCCCTAGGTGCAAAAGTATCATTCTCATAGTAGAAAAAAGGTGACCCTTGAACGAACACATTGATTTCCTTCAAGCGTGGCCCAATAGGTTTCACAGGAACTCCAAAACTAGTTAGACCCTCCGGACATAAATTAGAGATGTCACATCAGACACTCTAAACATTGTTTGTTTGTATTGCATACTATCTATCTATTTATCACCCTTAAACACATTCCTCTGCCATTCTCCAATTGCTCTCTTCTAGGCAGCAGATGAGCTTGTTTCCATGTCATTCAAGATAATGTCTACTTGCTTTCTTTTAGGAAATTTGCATGCAAGAGACTCTTCAACTTGTATGTTCTGCTTCCGTATAGATATAAATTTTAATTCACATTGAGATAATACTTAAATTAAATAAGCAATTGTAAAGAAAAAATTTAGTCATTCGATGTTACATATTATCTGACTGAAAGGTCCTAGACAATTCTTGGAGAAAGGAAACATCATTGATAATCATTTTTTGCAAATAACACTTAATTAAATAAATTAAAAATGTTTCATGTAATTTTTAAAAGTAGAACTCGTTCAATGCTTTCATGCACCGACGGCAAAGCCGTTCGACCCACATCATCTCTCGTTGTCAAAATTCTGACAACCACTAATGAAATTCCCGACAAGGATGCTTTGCATCCCATGGCACTCCTCTATCGGAATTTTGACGACAACACAAGATGGCAATGGTATTCATTTGCGGAATGAGCATGCATGGTGGCCGTCAGAAAGGTTGTGGTAATGTTGAAATTGCGATGACCATGAGGATAGTCAGAACTTCCGACACAAAGTTTTCGACGGCTTTTTTTGTCGGTAGTGTGATGAAATGTGGTCGGAAATCCGACGATTGGCCGGCAAAATCTTGACCCAAATGTACTAGTGAATGTTGTTAGTTGTTTCATTTCCCTGAGCATAATCAACATGTCCATCACTCCCACCTCAACATTTCCAACTCAGACATGTAATGTGGAAATAGGGTAATACCCCAACACCCAATTTAAAGGAATTCATTCAGTTTCATCATAAATCTCTAATTCAATGCACACTTACCATAAGTTTCCTTATGTGGTATTTATTAATAGTATATATAACTTCCTTTTTATATTTCTAATTTTTAATTCAACTTACAGCAACCATGGCATGTTTGCTATATGGGTTATTTTCTAAAAAAATAATGAATAGCTTCAACAGACTAGTACTTATGTCTAGGGCACAAAGTCAAATTGGAGATCAAGAATGTAAACCCAAGCAATAGATCATTTCAACTAAGTGAACCACTCGAGCATTAATGCCCAACATTAACACATTAACAAGGAAATTGCCAAGACAAAACAAAATATCGTTAATATTATGATTTATCATTCATGTAACATTTCAAAGTATAGATGGAGACAATCTTAGAAACAATATAGTAGTCTATTCATGGATTAATGGAAAAACTATTGAGAGAAAGTGTATAATCTAATCTCTTTCATAATGAAACCACCCTACACAAATAAAAAGACAAATCCATGTTTGTACTCTCCTCGAAGATAAGAAAATTTTATAATTCATTTTTACAACCTTGGTATTCCTTTCATGATACAGGAGCATCCCCAGTCTATGACCAATATTGCTCCAACCAAAAATATTTCCTTAGTTTTGTTCTTATTTAGTTCATGTAGTAGTTTTATGTGTTTCTTTTGGTGTATTTCAGTAGTTGTTTATCTTTCATTATGGATCAGATTTTTGGATTCTAGGCATGTTATTGTGCACTATTCCAGATTTCTTGTTCATTTGGGTTCATTTTCGGTGAGTTGTTCCTTCCAGAGTAACTATTTATAGGTTCCAAAGCAATTTTGAGCTTATCATCAAAATTAGAGATTTCTTCTTTTCCAAAATGATTTCTTGGATTGTGGATCAGTTTGGCACCACACTCAATATTGTTAGGCCATTGGCTGACCTTCATTTATGGTCCGTACTTCTGGATTGTTCTTGGCAAACGAGATCTACACATTTTGGGATCAACCTATCTTACACATTTCATTTTCCTTCCTTGGTTAATGTAATCTTTTGTGGCCTACCCAGATGTGTTCCGGTGGATATATATTGTTTCTTGTAGTCATTAGAGGGACATCAATTGGTATGAGGTTCTAGATTCATGATTACAGATCCGGATAACTCTGAGACTTTTGGATGGATTGTAATCTGGCATATTAGCCTACATGTAACTGGTTGATTACCAAATGTTTTATGATGAATATATGGCAATGCGGATGTCTGATTTTGTAATATTTTTGTATTCTTATTGCATCCATTATGTTACTCTCATTTCATGGTCTAGTCAGATCTCTTTGACAACCCACCAAACCATGGTTACATCAAGTGGTATCAGAGATGGCTGTGAACCTCAAGACATTCCTTTGGGTCAACAGATCATTGAGTGGAGGTAGGCTGTGAGTGTGTTCAATAGATCTCCGAGTGTGAGGCAATTGAAACCTGTAGTCGGATTGTCAAGTTGAGGCAGTTGCATTGGAGAAAAGGAGGAGATACCACCTAGAATGATGAGCCCCCTAAGGGTAGAGTGGATGATGGAGGATTTCAAATATGACATAAGGAATGAGATCCATAATGCATTGGCTAGTTTGCGGAGGAATTTGGAGTCTAAGGATGAATATGAAGAAGCTAGAGAAGAGCTTGAGGTAGAAGAGGCTGAAGGACCAGAAGATAGTTGAGAGGAAAGATTTTTGAGAGGGGTGGCACAAGGAAGTAAAATACATAAAGTGGAGATTTCAAAATTTTTTGGAACGCTATATCCGGAGTATTTGATTGATTGGATTGGAGAGTTGGAGGACTACTTTGAATTTGAGGATATTAAGGGCCCACAGAGGGTTAGGTTGGCACAAACTAAATTCAAAGGGCATGATGCCTTATGGTGGAAAGAGTTGCAGAGATAAAGTGGAGAATGGTGAAATGAACATCACCCGGTTGAGACAAATGGTTTCAAGATTGAAGGCTAAGTTCATTTTGGGAGACTATGAGTTTGAATTATTCAAGAAGTTGTAGAACCTAAAATAGAGAAACATGAGTGTGAAAGAGTATACTTAATAATTCTACAAGGTAATGATCAGAGCTAGACATAGAAAGATGGATAGGGAGAATGTGGATAGATACATAAATGGACTTACATTTAACATTCAGGATGAGATGACTATGCTAAAGATTTCTATAGTTGAGGAAGCCTACCAATATGCTTTGAAAGCTGAGGAAAAACTGAAAAGCAGACAACAAAATAACCCTAGAGAAAAAGAGATATATAAGGGGCAAATGAGTGACAGTTTAGAGAAGCAGAGAGTGGATGAACCAAAACTTAAGTGTAATAAAGAACCGGATCAGAAGATAGAGAGATAAGGCACTGGTAGTAGCAGTAGAGGATTTTTGGGCAGATGTTTCAAGTGTGGAGAGGCCAAACATAGATCTTATGAGTGCGAGCAAGGGGTGGCAAAAAAATGTGTGGCAAAAAAATGTGCGGCAAATGAGGATCAGGAAGATAGAGTCATTGAATCTGAATGTGCACCGAAGCAGGGAGAATCTCTTATGTTTAGGAGAAACTTCATGGAGCGGGGTAGTGAAGATACCGGACCTACTCAGAGAAGGATTTTTTTCTAGACTATATGCAAATCAGGTGGTAAGTGTTGTAAGGTTATTGTGGACAGTGGAAAAAATGATAATTTGGTATCTAAGGAGATGGTGGAGAAGCTTCAATTGCAGAGGCTTAAGTATCCTTGTCCTTACAAGGTAAGTTGGTTAGAATAATATCAAAGATAGAAGTAAAGGAGCAGTGTTTAGTGCATTTTAATATTGGACCTTTTAGAGATGAGGTCTTATGTGATGTTGTGTCTATGAGTGCTTGTCATTTTTTGTTGGGTAGACCTTGGCAGCTTGATAGAAGAGTTATTTATGATTGTAGAAGAAACCTTATCACTATTGAGAAGGATGGGCAGAAGTTCACTTTGACTTCCTTTAGGGAGAAGGAGAAAGAACTGAGAAATTTGAGTCTTGGGAAGAGTTGCAGTAGTGAGAAGTCAATTGCAAAGGCTACATCAGTTGATGGCATGGATTTGTAGAAGGATCTAGTAGATAAGTCTAATAGCAGGATGAAACCAGATGGTAGTAAGGTTATGGTGGCAGACTGGATGAAGTCTTGTGGCAGAAATAAATCCAATTTACAAAATAAAGAGAGAAGTGGTAACAAGAGATACTGTATAGGTAATAAGCAAGGAAAGAAGATTAAAGAAAACCAGAAGTTGGAGAATATGGCTGAAGTTCTTGAAGAGGAAAGGAAGCAGTTAGCAGACAAGGAAGATTTTTGGATAAGAAATAAGCATGGGGTTTATATTCTAAATACTTTTCGATTTTCATGAGTTTATACTCATGCAGGAGCATCCTCGATCTATGAGAAATATTGCTATGGACATTGATTGGTATGAGGTTTTAGATTCATGATAAGAGATCCAGAGAACTCTGAGAGTTCCAAATAGATTGTAATCTGACATATTAGCTTGCATGTAACTGGTTGATTACTAGATGTTTTATGATGAATATATGGTGATGTAGATGTCTGATTCTATAATATTTCTATGTGTTCTTGTTGCTTCCATTGTGTTACTCTTACTGCATGATCTGGTCAGTTCTCTTTGAGGACCCACCAGACCATGGCTGCATCATTTTATAATCATAATGAATGCAACAAGCTACCAACCATTTACAAGAATGTGTAACATGTATTGCTCATAGAAGTTATTGGTCAATAAATAGAGCATACTTATTATTACTTTAATGCCCACATGATAGGCATTCGATTGGCTTGAACACAAATGCCTCATTAAATGGAATATTCTAACTATAAAAACTAGAGGAGGAGCTCACAAATGCATCTCATCTCTCTAACAAATGGAGGAGGAGCTCCATAGATGAATATTGTAATCAAAATAAGGGTCCAACTTTAGTTATCAATTTTAACTAAATAGGATCTTTTCTAGATCTAACTCTCCCGTCCTCATTGTTCTCGTCCCCACCCCCTCTTTCTCTTAGGATTCAAGAAATGAGGGGCAGAAGGTAGGAAGCTAGGGATAGGCCATCTATAGCTATAGATGGCCTTTCAATATTGCTTTAGCTACCTCTTGTGATTTCAATGTCCCTTTAGCTACAAAGAAATCTATTGTGCTTCTATAAAGACAACCTTCATGAAATATTATCCACCCGGTGTCATTAAACCTGTATCTTATGAACACACATGAAACATCTACATATGGGCATTCCATTTATGATACTATTCTTCAACAAGTGTAGAGGAAAATATTTATAATGTTCGTTGATCAACAACTGTTACCGATTTATGAAAAACCTCGAATCTCTAAATTCAGAAGTTTTAAATATTCCTTTTCACCTTTTTGCCTTTCCGAAGAATCAAAACTTATCGACCATAATCATTTTTAACCGTCATTTCAATTTTTAAATTTTTCTTCAAGAACAAGCTAGCATTCATACCCATGCTGGCATGCAACTCTTCATGCCACCTAATGAAAGGATAAAAACTTACCAGCCTGCTATAATCATTTAACCACCAATTCAATATTTTCTTCAAGATCAAGTTAACATCCATCTCCATGCAAATCTTCATCCAACTGACAAGAATAAAGACCTCTGACAGGTGGAGTGTTTTCTATGCTAAAAGATCACTTAGAATCTGAGATCAAGATTTCATATGTGCTAAAAAGTACATTTATAATTCCAATGGATATGCAATACACTTGTTATATCAGTTATTTTCCAAAAAAAAAGTGAGAGATGCACCTTAATTAATCTACATTTAATTGGACTTTTATTTTGAGGTATTTCTAAAATAAAGGAAATTGCACTTTCATTTTGATATATTTCTGAAACAGATCCTGGATAGCTTCAATAGACTAGTGCTTATGTCCAGGGCACAAAATCAATTCGAAAATCAGGACTACAACCCCAAGCAGAAGATTATTTCATAATAGTGAGCCACTTGATCATTAATACCTAATGTTAACACAACTTCATGTATAGATGCACAAATTATTCTTATAGATCCATTATATTACTCCAATTTTATAGTAACTTCCAAATAGACTATAATACCTTCCTCGAAGGAAATCCACATACACACTACACAGTTAAACATTGACAATGAAAATTTCAAGACAAATCAAAATATCTGAAAGGAAATACAAGAGCAAGGAAAAGGAAAATAAAATCCAAGTAAGTTTATTGATGAAGTAAATGTTACCAAGAGAAATTCAGAAACCTTGGAGAAATCACCCAAATGTGAAGGAGGCACAAGAAATTTTGAAAGGGGAAAAGCAAAGGAAAACCCCTTGTGATATTATGAATGAGGAAATGCCTAAAACAAGAGAGAGAGAGAGAGAGAGAGAGAGAGAGAGAGAGAGAGATAAGATGTTTACAATAATTTCATTAAGAAGAAATGAGAGAGAAGACATCTCTTAAATAGAGATGAGAAGAGGAGTTACAAAGTAACTCCCAAATATATGAGTGCCACCATTCATAAAATGTGTGTGCCATGTGTCCACATCCTCTTATGGAGGAAATCTAATATTCCTTAATAAAGGAAACTAAAAGAAATGACTTGTCCTCACACATGTACTAGAGGACAAATTACATGTATGAATATCCTAAACTAAATACAAATAAACCTAAGCCAAGTAAAGATTAATTATTCTAACACCCCCCTTTAAGCTTTACTTTGGGTGTTTACATCAAACCATTCAATGGGTTGCAATCCAAGATTTTTACAATGAAATTGGAACTTGTCTGTACAAAGTGTCTTGGTCAAAATATCTGCAACTTGGTCTTCCCCCTTGCAATAGAGGAGTGAAACTTGTTTGTCTTCAATTTGTTCTCTAATAAAGTGGTGTTGGAGAGAAATGTGTTTTGTCCTTGCATGGAAAATTGGATTTTTAGCCAAGGCAATGGCACTTTGGTTGTCACAGTACAATTGAGTTGGTTCGTGTTGAGGTAGACCCAAACCTTCAAGTAGTCTTCTAAGCCACAAGACTTCTTTTGAAGCATTAGTGCATCCTTTGTACTCAGCTTCAGTGGATCCAAGAGAGGTAGATTGTTGCTTTTTACTATTCCAAGAAATTGCTCTTGAACCAACAAAAAAACAATAAACACAAGTAGATTTCCCATCATTGGGATCTCCACCTAGATTAGAATCAGCAAAACCTTTTAAAGTAAAATCAGAATTTGCATCATAAAACAAACCTACATTAAAAGTTCCTTTAATATATCTTAAAATTCTTTTAGAAACTTTAAAGTGTATTTGTTGAGGTTTAGACATGAATCTTGAAACCAAACCAACACTATAAGCAATATCGGGCCTAGTAAGAATTAAATAATTCAAACTTCCAACTAATTGTCTATACAAAGTAGGATCAACAAAAGGAGTTTGCATATCAAGCATTAACTTAGTGCCTAATTCAATAGGAATTGAAACATGGTGAGTATCATTCATGTTAAACTTATCTATGAGATCTTGAGCATATTTACTTTGAGATAAGAAAATTCCTTTAGAGGTTTGCCAAATTTGCATTCCTAAGAAATAATGTAAAAGACCTAAATCATCCATTTGAAATTTTTAATTAAGTTGAAACTTAATATCAGAAATCAAAGTATTGGAACTTGAAGTAAGAATCAAATCATCTACATACAAGATAATAATGACAATATCATCTTCACTATGTTTAATATACAAGTTAGGATCATTTTTACTTCTAATAAAGCCTTGAGAAAGAAAGAATGCATTAATCTTTGAATACCACTCCCTAGGAGATTGCTTTAATCCATAAATTGATTTGTTTAATTTACAAACTAAGTTTGCATTACCTTCTTTAATAAAACTAGGAGGTTGAGACATATAAATTTCCTCATGTAAATCACCATTAAGAAAAGCACTTTTAACATCCATTTGGTGAATAGGACAATTCATTATAGAAGCTAAAGAAAGCACAAGTTTAATTGTAGGCATTTTAGCAACAGGAGTAAAAGTCTCAGTATAATCTAAGCCTTCAATTTGAGAAAAACCTCTAGCAACTAATCTAGCTTTAAATTTACTAACTTGATTATTAGCATTCAATTTGGTTTTATAAAGCCACTTGCAAGAAACAAGATTTTTACCATGAGGCAAGGGAACTAAATCCCAAGTTTGGTTAGAAATTAAAGTATCATATTCTTCCTTCATTGCTTTTTTTCAATGTGGTTGATTTTTAGCTCGATCAAATGTTTTAGGATCATTAGAATTCATAATAGTAGTCATTAAAGCATATTTACAATTATTAACTCTTCTATCTTGAAGTCTATCCATTCTAGCTAAGTATTCATCACTATCTTGAATTAAAGATTTAAACCATTTAGGTCTTCATTTAGAAGTAATGGATTCATCACAAGAAGAAGAGTCATGAGGAGTAGAGTTATGATTATCATCATCACTATCACTAGAAGGAATAGAAAGAGATGCATTAGGAGTAGGTTTAAGAGAAGGAGGTTGGTCCTCCACAAGCACAACTTTTCTTTGAGAAAATTCATCATCCTCCACTTTAGAACAATCATGAATGCCTTTTTTTGCAATACAAACATCTCTTGCAACTTTTACCTTGTTAGTAATAGGATTGTAAACTCTATAACCTTTAGTATTTTCATCATAACCAACAAAAATAAAAGGAGAAGATTTAGCATCTAATTTTTTTCTTTTCTCCTCAAGTTTGTGAACATAAGCTATGGAACCAAAAATTCTTAAATTATGCAAATTGGGCTTTCTACCAGACCAAGCTTCTTCAAGAGTTTTATCCTTTAAGGCTTTGGTAGGTGTTCTATTAATTAAATAAGTTGCACAAGCCATAGCTTCAGCCCAAAACTTGTAATCCATATTTTTTGAATGCAATAAACATCTAGCCATTTCCTCAATGGTCCTATGCTTCCATCCTGCCACACCATTTTGTTGTGGTGTATAAGGAATGGTAAGCTCATGTTTAATTCCAAAAGATTTCAAATAAGCATTAAATGCATTATTGACATATTCTCTTCCATTGTCAGTACGAAGAATCTTAATTTTAGAACCAGATTGTCTTTCTACAAACATATGAAATTTAGTAGACACATCAAGCACTTGATCCTTACTATGAAGGAAATATATCCATGTTCTCCTTGAAAAATCAACAACAAAGGTAAGAGCCTACCTTGAACCTTGGATGGAGGAATTCTCCATGGGACCCAAGAGATCACTGTGAACTAAATGCAATTTAGTATATACCCTCCAAGATTGACCATGAGGAAATGGTTCCCTATGCATCTTACCACTCATGCAACCATTGCAAACAATTTGAGAAGGAACAATAGTAGGCAATCCATCAACCATATTTTCTTTTTGCATCAATGAAATATAATCAGAATTGAGATGGCCAAGTCTTTCGTGCCATATAGTAAAATCAACAGTAGTAAGCAAAGAATAATTTGAAAGAGCAAATTCATAGAACTTGAAAAAGTTTTCACTATCCATTTTAGTAGTAGCAATAACATGATTAGTTTTTGGATCAATGATGTAACATATGCCCCTATAAAAGTTAATCTGATAATCTTGACAAAGTTTAGGAACTGAAATCAAATTTGATTTTAATTGAGGAACATAAAGAACATAATGTAATTTCCCATTAGGAACATTCACATCACCAATAGCTTCAACTTTGAAACTATGATTATTAGCTAATTGAACAGGAATATTAGAAGTATCAGGATGCAAAGATTCAAAAAATTTCTTATGAGAGGTAACATGTTGAGATGCACCAAAATCAATAATCCACTCAAGTGGTTGAGAAACATTATAAGTACATGTAAATGCATGACGAGATGAATTACCATTATTATTACCTTTCTTATAATGAGGTTTATGTTGATTATTTTGATTATTTTGATTCATGGTCTTTTTACCATTTTGCTTCTTAAAACAATTATTAGTAATATGTCCATCTTTCCCACAATATGTGCAATGGGATCTTGTTTGAGAATTATTCCTTGGATTATTGTACATATTATTATGATTATTATTATGAGAATTGTTATGATATGATTTAGAATGAGATTGATAACTAGACGATTTGTGATTATTATTATGATTATGATTATGATTATTATTATTGGATCTAAAATTATTATTATGATTTTGATTTTTAGACATAAAAGCATGTTCACTACTTTTAAGAGTACCAAATTGAATTAATTTAGCTTCCTCTTGACATAATAGATTACGAAAAATATCATAAGTTAATTGAGTGGCTAAACTAGGAATAGCAAGCTGAGCATGAATATTTGTAATAAATTGTTGAAATTGACGAGAAAGACATTTTTTAAGAATAAGATGAATTAAACGTAAATCAACTAGAGTAACTCCTAAACTAGTTAATTGACTATTAACAAAATCAAACTTTAATAAGAATTCATCCATGGTTTTAAAATCCGTATACCTGAGATCTTCAAGTTGATCTTGAAGCTGAATTTTTCAGGATTCATTTGAGCTATCGTCAGTTGTTTTTAAAATTTCCCAAGCTTCATACGCTTTTGTACAATTTCCAATTAAAACATAAAAATCGGGAACCATTGAAATACCAATTAAACCAAGTGCTTCCTCATTTTGAGCCTTCCATCTATCTTGGTTGGCTTGAGGAGCAGTTGAAGCGGGCTCAAAACTTTTATCAGTTGCAACATCCAAAAGATGCTTGAAATGAAAAATAAAGGAAATATGTGTTTTCCATGAATGATAATTTGCACCATTTGATATAATTTCAAGAATTAAAGTAGACATGATAACAAAATAATGAATAAATTATGATTAGTATTGAGATTTTTTTTATTTACCCCTTTAATTAAAAAATGAAAAATTAACCTCCTTGATTAAACTTGAATCAAATTTCAATAATAATTGTAAAAAATAATAAATTTTAAAACAAAATTTATATAAAAAATATTATTTGTAAATATTAATTTAAAACTTTAATTTTAATTAAACAAACTTTATATTAAAAAAAATTCAAAGTTTTAATTATAATAAAGTTATCAACTATTTATATAAAAGAAAAATTATTTTAAAAACTTATAAACTTTTTAATATTAAAAAGTTAATAAACTTGAACTTTTGAGATACATGGAGGAAAAACTTAAGCTTTGTATAAACTTTACTTTGAAAGGTGATTTAAAAAACTTATTATTAATGGAATTGCATGAACTACCAAGAATAAAAAGGTGTTGCTTGCAGACGAAAATAAGCAAAGCCCAGGAGGGAGAAAAACATTACATAAAAGACTACAGAGGTTCCAACAAATGTATAGAGAAAGGGATTTTGCAGAGGTGTTAAAATAGTGTAGATGTGTTACAAGTTCTTTTTGAAGTAAGTTGCAGAGAGGCATTATGATAGAGAGGCGTTATGGCAGAGGAGAATAAAATCAGAAGAGAGCAGAGATTGCAAAAATGATATATGAGAATGCAACTTTGACTCTAGTTCAATGCAGATCATGCAAGAGAAGAAAATAGATGATATCTCCAATATGAAAAGAGATGATTCAAAATGCAGAAGGTTCAAACAAATAGACTATCTCAAGTTGATAAATATGCTGAAAAAAAAGAACAACACAGGAAAAGAAGATATCAATACAGAGATAAAATAAATATTGAAATAACATAGATTGAAGCTTATTTGATATTTAACAATATGAAATTTATTTTTATCCAAAAATCTTCAACTGAAATTGAAACCAAAGATCTTTGAAATTAAAGTTTGCACAAGAAGCGGTTAGAAAACACAGAGGTTGAAGTAAATGAAATGGACACATTCAGATTTAAAATGTAATAAATTTAGATTTAATAGAATTATTTTAAACAAATTTAAACAGAAAGATGAAAGATTTAATAAAAGATTGAAATAATATAAAAACAAAATTACTACAGCAGAGAGAAAAATAAATAGTTTTTTTTTTTTTTTAAATCTGCAAACATAAATTGTTAGAAAATATGTAAACCAATAATTACAAGTAAAATAAAATTTTAGAACCTACAAACAAACACAGAAGCAATGTAATAATAAATCAGATTTGGAGGCAAGGCCTAACAAATAGATTAAGGAGGTTGAGTTTGGTGGTAAACCTTCCAAACTATTCACAATAAAAAACTAGAAACTTTGGCGGCAAGCCTTCCAAAGCCACAACTTTAAACCAGAAAGAAAAAACTTTGGTGGCAAGCCTTCCAAAGCTTTTTTTTTTTTTAATAAAAAAAATAGAATAGAAGATTAAACTTGCAGGCAAACTTGTTAACAAGTCTGAAAAAAAAATTAAAACTAAAACCAAAACCTGCACAATAGAAAATTTTAGAGAAAGAACTTCTTCTCCTCTCAAGAATGCCTCCAAGAAGGGGAAAAGCAAAGAAAAATCCCTTGTGATATTATGAATGAGGCAATTCCTAAAATGAGAGAGAGAAAGAGAGAGAGAAAGAAGATCTTTATAATAATTTCATTAAGAAGAAATGAGAGAGGAGACATCTCTTAAATAGAGATGAGAAGAGGAGTTACAAAGTAACTCCCAAATCTATCAATGCCACCATTCATAAAATGTGTGTGCCATGTGTCCACATCCTCTTATGGAGGAAATCTAATATTCCTTAATAAAGGAAAATAAAAGAAATGACTTGTCCTCACACATGTACTAGAGGACAAATTACATGTAGGAATTCCAAAGGAATATCCTATACTAAATTAAAATAAACCAAAGCCAAGTAAAGATTAAATATTCTAACAATATCCTTAATATTATAATTCACCATTCATGTAACATATGAAAGTACAAATGAAGACAATCTTAGAAATAATAATAAAATACAGTACTCTATTCATGAACTAATTGAAAAAATATTGAGAGAAAGTGCACATTATTTCACCATAAACCACCCTCTACACTAGACAAGACAAAGCCCTGTTTCTAGTTCTACTCTCCCCGAAGATGAGAAAATTACAAAATCCTTCTTTACAGCCTTGGTGTTTCTTTTATAATTATAAGGAATGCAGTAAGCTACTAGCCATTTATGAGAATGTGTAACATGTATTACATGTAAAGAATGTCATAAAACTGTGGGGCCAGTATACATGAAATCTTTGGTGTCGAGACATAGAAAGATTCCATGAATGCGAACTACTTTATGATCCATGCCACTATCGTATATTTTTAGTTATTGATGCAGAGAATACTAGGATACAATATTCTCATTACATTTCTTGGTAGGGGAGAAATTTTATAGTTATGATCAAGCAGGGATGCTTGACTCCAAAAGCACATCTCTTCTGTCTCCACCCAACTTTCTCTATGCATTCTACCCATTATAAGGGGGAAATGGCAGTTGGCAGAGACATTGGGATAATTTGCAACTACAGTTAAAGTTTGTAGTTGCACTCAATCCTTTTAAAATCTCTCTCATTACCTTTGGCTATTTTAAAATTGCTCTAGCTACAAGGTAAGTCATCAATATGCTTTACTTCATGACATTTGCAAACCTTCGGCAACATAGTCCTCTTTACCCATATCTCCTTATGCCAGAATTCAACAACACCTTCAATGCACTTCGTTTTAAAACCTATGCAAGCAAGGCAATAAGACTTCCTAAAAACTTATCTCTAGAAATATGTTTATCTTCTACATTTTGAAATGCACTGTGTGAATAATATAACAATTGTCTCGAGGAGTGTTAATTGGAAACAACTAATGACCATATTTCTTGATTTGCAAAGTGGTGGCAACTGTCAGGTCAATACATTTGGATTATTCCACATACTGTATTAATCTGCATGAGATGTACTTTTTTTCTATTTCCTAATATAAAATATACTACAAGAAAGCTTCTCATTGAATATTAAATCTGTGCTATGCTCTATAGTTTTCTTCCTCTGACAAGTGGAGTGTTTTCTATGCAAAAGGATGGCTTAGAATCTTAGATAAAGATTTCATATGAGCAAAAAAGAAGGTTTCTAAAAGATTTCATTCAAATATGCAGGATACTTATAGGGAAGATGTGGTGTGTTTTCTATATTAGTAATTTAGTTTTTTTTTCCAACAAGTAATGAATGATTTGTCTTAATTTTTCTACAATTTTTATGTTATTGAAAACATTCTCCAATGTAATTATTATTTCCCCCCCCCCAAAAAAATGAAAGATTTGCATTAATTTTTCTACAATTTTCATGCAGTATGAAAAAAATTGTTGACATAATGATTATTTTCCCCAAAAAATAATGAAAGATTTGCCTTAATTTTTCTAAAATTTTCATGCAAGGGAAAAAGATTCGGCAGCAAAATTATTTCTTTTCCCAAAAAGAGTGAAAAATTCAACTTAATTTTCATACGATTCTTATGCAACTGAGAAAACTTCACCAACTGAATTTAATAATTTTTCCTTATTAAAAAAAAAAGCAACCAAAAAAAACTATTTTCCTCCAAAATAATGAAAGATTCATCAAGATTTTACACCTTTACCCGGGGGGTGTTTCTTAAAGTTATCCATGTACAAAAAGATACATTTCAAAAGAAAAAAAGGATTGGTTTATATAGGACATAAGAAGGAGTACGTATACCCATAGCTATACACTATCCAACCAACAACATGACATTTTAGACTAATAGGACCTTGATAAGAGTTGTACCTTGTGTTATTCATGTCATTATCTCTTGTGCATGTACTTAGTACTATACACACCTTAAAATTCTATTTTGAGGTTGTTGAATTGATCTTAGGATCAAATTGGGACAGAATTGAAACAACCTCTAAACATTCATTTGTCACATAGACTAGTTGTGAGTTTAAAGAAACATATTACAAAGGAAACAACTATAATGTATACAATACCAATAGAACTAGCAGATTTCAACACACCAAAAGGACATGATTGTAACCTCTCAAGATAAAAGCATGGCCTCTAGAGATAAAAGAACATATATAAGGCACATTATAAAAAAAATACAATTTGATTTTGACTCGTTAAGACTTCCTAGAGACAATTTTTCAATCATATTTAACTTTCTACAGTTACTTTACCAAACACTCTTTCTCTAATCCTTATCTAATTATTTTCCTAATTTTAATACAACTTCTACTATTTAGAATCTCAAATAAATTATATAAAAAGTTATGATTGAAACTGAAGGAATTTTTTAATACATTACATTACATATTTAAATTAATGATTTGGAATAGTACAACCTATCAAATATTAAAAGCATCTAGTTTTGTATTATGCAATCAACGTTGTGGGTTAACCAAACGGCAATACGTAGATTCTCTTCGTTCTAAACAGAAACAAATATATAAAATCAATATTCAATTGAAAACGTCATTGTTATCTTTTTATTAAACTGCTGTATCATCTTTTTATGCTGTTCTGGACAGCCTGTTTAACTCTCCATTGACAGTCTGTTGACTATCCTTTTGTAATGTTTTCATTGCATTACTTCAATGAAAAATTAAAAATAATTAAAGGCGCTTGTTTCCACTTTGTTCAATGATTTTTCAACACACGAAACCAACAAAAGTAATGCGATAATTAATTGTCTGTTTAATGACCTCATACGGTGAAGGCGGCAATATTTTTCTTGCTTCCATCAATGCTGACAGGATAATTGTGTAGTTCATAGGCAACACCAGACGTGGAATTTGACAGGCAAAATGATCGTTTTTTCATTTTTGAATCGTATTTGACAGCTTAATTTTTTTTTTTCTAAAACCGTATAGATGACACTTCAAATTATAAATAGACCGTAAAAAAATATAGTAGGTAATATATATTAGTTTAGAATGTTTATTATAAAAATACAAATTTATTTAGAATATTTTGAAATGGAAGGATTTAGAATATGGAAGGATGTAGTTGTTTCTAATTTTATAATATTTTAATATGATTTTTTAGAATAGTTTTATATTTTCATATGAATTTAGAAACTTGTCATAATTGAAATGATAGAATATAATTGATAAAATATTTTAATATGAATTTTTATAATATATTCTATTTTTTTATATATGAATTTAGAAACTTAGTCAATTTTAAATTTTAAATATATTTAATAAGATTGTTATAGAAACTTGTCATAATATATAGAATTTTAAAATTTAAATGTTTATTATTACTAAATTAGTAATTATTAATTGATTATCATTTAATGTTAATATATAATATATATTAGTATATTAATTTAGAAACTTATTTAGTAAATTTAAGATTTTTGCATATATTACTAATTTATCATTATTTTCTCATTAAGATAATGATTTTCATTTCTTCTCAAGAAAGATGTGCATTGATTTTCATTGCTTCAATCTTCTACTTTTATATTTTTTGACAGTTAAATTTTTTCTTAAAACGTCAAATGAAAGGCATTGAAATGACTGAACCACACCGCTACACTGCGGATTGCCGAATGTTGCCGAAAAGCAACACAAATTTATTGTATATTTCATAAAAACAAGCACAGGCTTCGAATTTGACGGCAACCTCTACTTGTCATATGGATTTTTGATGATGGTTTAGTTATTTCAATGTCTTTCATTTGACTTTTTAAGAGTGTCAAAAAATATAAATGTAAAAGATTGAAGGCACATATTTCTTGGAGATAAATTAGAAAACAATGATAAATTAATAATATATGAAAAAATCTTAAATTGACTAAGTTTCTAAATTAATACAATAATATATATTATATATTAACATTAAATGGTAATCAATTAATAATTACTAATTTAGTAATTATAAATGTAAAAATTTTAAAACTTTATATGTAATGCCAATCTTAATCTTACTAAATATATTTTACAAATTAAATTGAAAATTTATATTAAAATATTTTAACAATTATATTCTATCATTTCAATTATGACAAGTTTCTAAATTCATATAATATTCGAAATAAATTTGTATTATTATAATTTAAACATTCAAAACTAATATATATGAATATTATAAATTATAACATTATATACCTGGAATTTGACGGTCACCCCTACCTGTCATATGATTTTTGATGACGGTTTAGTTATTTCAATGCCTTTCATTTGACGTTTTAAGAAAAATATTAACTGTCAAAAAATATAAAATAGAAGATTGAAACCAAAATCATTGTCTTAATCACAAAATATTGATGAATTAGTAATATATGCAAAAATCTTAAATTTACTAAATAAGTTTCTAAATTAATACACTAATATATATTAAATGATAATCAATTAATAATTACTAATTTAGTAATAATAAACATTAAAATTTTAAAATTATATATGTTATGACATGTTTCTATAACAATCTTATTAAATATATTTAAAAAATTAAATTGACTAAGTTTCTAAATTGATATATAAAAAAATAGAATATATTGTAAAAAAATCATATTAAAATATTTTATCAATTATATTCTATCATTTCAATTATGACAAGTTTATGAAAAAATAGAGCTATTCTAAAAAATCATATTAAAATATTAGAAAATTAGAAACAACTACATCCTTTCATATTCTAAATCCTTCCATTTCAAAATATTCTAAATAAATTTGTATTTTTATAATAAACATTCTAAACTAATATATATATTTTCTACTATATTTTTTTACGGTTTATTTATAATTTGAAGTGTCATCTATACGGTTTTAGAAAAAAATAGCATGTCAATGCATACGTTCTACTAATTTTTTAAGTTGCCAAATACAGTTCAAAAGTGAAAAAACGGCCATTTTGCCTGTCAAATTCCAGGCCTGTTATATACTATAATTTTTTTACGATTTATTAATATACTATAATTTTTTACGATTTAAAAAAAAAAAACATACGATCAAATAATTTCGTAAGCTATCAAATACAATACAAAAGTAAAAAAACTGCCATCTAACTGTACGAAAATATAATTGAACCGGTGTCTATTTAAAAAAAGAAATTACACATATAATTCAATTTTTCCAACAACAATAAAAAAAAAGGAAAGAAGAAAAGGAATCCAAAGATTTTGTCTTCCAATCCTGATTAATAGTGCACATTCCAAGCATTTTCCCATATATATCCAATTGTTCTCACAACAATAGGAAAAGAAAGGAATTGACTTCCAATTCTGTCATTCATAGCATCTTTCCTAGACTTAAGATTCTTCGATCTATTTATAGGGAGCGTAATAAACACAAAAGCATGTAGCAAAGCACCGTTTCTGTCAATGGGCAATACACAGTAAATGTCGTTTCATGGTACTGGATGGAATTTGAATTTGTTTAGTAATTGTTTTATACTACATTTTATTAACTGATACTATGTGCGCATTCGGGCTATTTTGTATTATGTCAGTTGATGCTGTTTAAATGATTTTCATAATGTTTTAGGCCAGATGTGCAAAGCATTAAGGATATAATTTATTGTTCCTTTTGTTTGGACAAAAAGAAAATAATTATATCAAATAAAATGTTATAAAAGAATACATAGATTTCTTACCGATCTACCACTGCCAAGAACATAGAGAACAAAGTGTAAGTGGTCAAAGCTTAGCACTATGGAGAAGATGAATATACCGAGTAGATTTCTTTGGGAATAAAAATTCTCAGGTAGAAACATTCCATTTTTAACGAGTCATAGATGCTCATTTAATTACATTTAATTACAGAATCAGCAGCAGCATAGCATTTTCAAATAATATGAACAAAGAAAATGGAATCAAAGTGGAGTGAAATATACTGAACCTTAGCAATCAAAGATGTCAATTGCCACAAAGAATCATCAGTAGTTTCTTTGTTCTTTCTTTGTTCAAAAGTGAAATCAAAACTGTTAAATTAGTTCCAACACAAATCACAAGCTTTCTTCGAAGAGAACAAACTTGCAACAAAGAAAAAAATTGAACTGAACCAATCCTATCTGTTCAAGACAACAGATCCTAACAGCACCAAGATTACCAATAGAAAAACCATCAGTATTTCTTTTAAAAACTGACAGAAGAAAAAGAACACTTACCAACTCTGTTTATCTTACAAGAAAGTTTAACTTTAGAATTAAAAGAAACAAAGCTCTAAATTTTTGGCAATTAAAAATCATAAGAAATAATATTATGATAAAAGAACACTGTAATTTGCAATTATAATCTCTTTTATTGAATTTAAAATCTTCGACCACATATATTCAATGATACAAAGAATATATAATTTGTTTCTTTTTGTTTAAAAATAAATTAACATAAATTCTTATTAAATTTTAATATTAGATCTACGATATCTTTATGATTCCTTTGACTCTCTTCGTTCTGACAATAGATCACAGATCCTATTCAAAATTCTAAATAATAGGTCGGTAGAGAAAAGTGGCGACGGGCTTTTAGCAATGTCATTCTTAGAACTTGCAACTTAAAAAACATCTGTCTTCTGTCTTTTGCTTCGAATTTCTGCAGCTACAATTTTACCCTCATCTATAATTGTCAACTATCCTCGAAATCTCTATGACTTTTAAATCAGGGTTAATGAACGCGGGGAGACAATGGAGCACATGATTTACTGAATTCCGTCACTTAAACGACAGTGAAAGACCATCAATATAATGGTCCTGGTGGTGCAGGCGAGAGAACTGAATGATTTACTCAATTCCGTTGCAAGTGAATCGACCAGGTTATGAAGAGTTTTCCCATCAGAAACATTGAAGTCGCTAGCTCATGGTCTAAAGATCAACAAAGAGATACGAACATACAAGGGATCATGTTTAAGGATGTATCTTATGTAAGACTTTGGGGGACAAACTCAATCGGAATCTTAAGTAGGGTAGCTATTATTATGCATCATCAAACCTTCATTTCTAATAACAACTATTGAGCTATGAAAGATTAAAATCATTTATAATGGACAAAAATGTCTGAAAGGCATCATAATTTAGAAGGCGCTACAATATTATCTAGAAGACATGCCAATAAGAAATGACAAATCTTATTTCAAAATTGAAAAATATCACATCACGGAGATGCAAACTAATGCTAGTAAAACTAATATTACAAAATATTTTCATTTCAGTTATAGATTAATTTGACCAATAAAGTGAATCCTACAATAAGATAACAACCTTTGAACATTGCTAATTCCACGACTAGCCAGGAGAAGTGATTTCATTGGGTAATTAGCAAAATTCTTTTCATCAAATAGGGCATAATAGAGATCATCAACACCTTCACTGAAAACCCCATGCTAGATAAAATTGATAAGCTTCTGAAAATGACCCAGAAATTGACTTAACATGTGAAGGTCATGAAAATTGAGCATGAAGCTAAAATTGTCAATTTTGAGAAGGGTACAGTCGAGCTAAAAGGTAATCTCAAGGTTTTTGTGGGTATTAGCAAAGAAGCCATGAACAATAGTGTTGAAGGCCTCAAAAAATTGAATGCGAAAATCACTACTCATAAAGCTCAGTAGCTCAGTAACATCCCACCATCAACTACCAAATCTAAAAGGAAAAATGAGGATATTAATCCATAGGGACTGGAAATGCGAGTGTCTAAAGGACCATCTACCAGAACGAGGAGCAAGAACCAAGAGAAAACCACCACAAGGAGCATCATGGAGGAACTCGAAGAAATCAACAAAAATATCATTGAGAAAATTTTTGAGCTTATGGAAGCTCTTGGTTAGTTTTTTGGCAGGCTTGCCAAGGTTTTAATGTTATTTTTTAGTTGGGCTCTGTGAGGTATTTCCCTTATTTTTGTCTATATTGGGCCACTAGCTCTAGACTGGTTTGCTACTATTTTTCTAATTTTGTTTTTGGATTTAGGTTTTGGGTCCCTATAGAACCTGTTTTATCTTAACAAAAAACAACCTTTGAACATTGGCAAATACAAAAGTAAAAATAAAGAAACATAAGTGTAGATTCTTTAACCAGGAATATGAAATAGAGATATTTAGACGATTTTAAAACTCTATGGGACTCTTGGCCCCTTGTAGATATATTCTAATGACAGCGGGTTTCACTTTGCTTCTAGTAAGGTAGTTGACAAGTGCATGAAATCTATGAATGAAATTGTGTCAAACCTCATAGTACCTAAGTTTATTTATTATTTTTATATTTTATATTATTTAACAATATGTTCTACCAAAATGTGGCATGATATATTCAATTGGAATCATATACCCCATGTTAGTACTTTATGGAGTGTTGTAAGATGTGATTGGTATTCCTATGCATAAAAAAATTGATATGCTTGTGTTTGTGGGGTATAATGACAACTTACGATGGAGTCTTATGGCATACAAGGTCCAATAATAAAGTGATTTTAGTTTGAAATTTTGACCAACTATGATAAGGATTTATTATTTGTCATGAAGTGATTATTTTGAGATGGACAATAATGGCAAGTTGGGTGTCTACATTTGGCACCTAGATATTTTTAGTTATTTATGATATTTTCAAGAGCATGAAAGAATATTCTAATTTTACTAGGTAGTGGAAATATTTAAGGTGAATTTGAAAATAGGTCAAAATTGGGCTATTTTTTTGTTGGGGGATTTAGTACATGGTATTTCAAATAAAAAGAAATTGTAGCTTGTTTATTTGTGTATAAAATGGTTACTTGATTAGTTGTGTATATGTTGAATTTAGAGGAGCTGGAATATTTCTTGGTGAAAATACTATGAAGAATTGTTAAGCAAGTTCGTTGTAAACTTATTTTAGATTTGAATAATACATTGATTAGGTTTTAAAGTGTTATTATTTTTAATAAAATAGTTTTCCACATAAGGACTAGTAGTATATGTTATATTGTTTGTGTTATTCATTTATATGTGTTTCCCCTATTTTTTATAGATATTTAAAATTAGGTTTACAAATTTTTCATATATTAATACTCTCAATATTTTTGTAGGAATTTGATTCATCTATCATTTTATTTCTTACAAATTTTAAATTCATTAATTTCCCTTTTACTCTTATTGATTATTAAAACATCATTATTTTATTGCATTCATTAGTGATGCCTCTAGATACACTCAGATTTATTTCATGCATTCAAAATATGAAGTTTTCACTATGTTTGAGGAATTTAAAGCCTTCATCAAAAGTAAAATATATTAAAAAATAATATTTTAGGATCAAACAATTAGGTGCATATTAGTATAAGTTATTTGATAACTTCTCTAACCATTGAATTAATGTTTGATAAAACACTGCAACATGCACACATTAATAGAATATTATCATAAAGAGAAAGAATCAAACATTATTAGAAAGAGTTTGAAGTATGATGATTGGTACATAATTAGATTCCATATTTTCAAAAGGTAGACGTGAGAAACTAAAATTATTTCTAGCTTAAAATGTTAACATATGACATTCTAAGAAACTATGCCCAATGTATAGGTGATGCTAGGGTTTGATCATCTACTACTTCCTTGCTTGCTCTATGCCTACTATAGTTTGAATGGGAACTATTTGAGGGCCCCCTTGTGGGAGTGCCCCCTTTTTAACCATGTGTACCTAGAAGATTTTTTTGTGCTTATTAAAAATGTTGTTCTCTTCAATCAAGGGGAAAGTCATGCCCCCGTCCTCACCTTAACCCCACCTTGACTCATTTTTTGTGGATGAGGAACCTATCAAGTTCATTGATAAATTGTCAGGGGGGAGCCCCCCTAATATAGGTAAATCCTTGGTTCAATCATTCACCCTAGTGCAATGCTTAGTGAAATACCAACCACTGGAGATCCCAAATGTCCTGCTTAATATTTCTATTGTTGAGCTTAGCCTTTCTCTTGATGGTAATTTTATGGCTTTTCAACCTTTAATTGAATATGTAAGGAAATGGGTTGCTACTAGTTGGAAGATTAAAGGAAATGTGTCTATCAATGTTATGGTAAACGATCTTTTCCTTTTTATTTTTATCATTCAATAAGATTTGGTAAAGATTCTAATGGAAGGCTTGTGGAATTATTGTAATAATAACTTCTTATTCCTATGCAAATGGAAACTTAGGCTTTACCCTCCAAAAGATTTGGGAGTGGTTGCACCTATATGGATCCATCTGGGTGATTTAAAGGGACTGCTAACTCCTTTGGCAAATTCTTATAGGTGGATAGGATCATGCAATCCAAATCTAGACAACTATTTTGTAGAATTTGTGTTAATGTGGCTATTAACACATTTTTTACGATCCAAGTAATTCTCCTTTCTAGTCTTGGATCTTGGGTTCAATCCATAGAATATGAAATTGTTAAAGTATTTTGTCAATCTTTTAAAAGATATGGTCATCTTAGTTTAGAACATAAGAAGTAGCTTGGTAAAAAATAACAGATTTCTAATTTGTCCCTTGCTCAACCTAACATGATGCTAGAGGACACTGGGACCCAACTGTGTAAGGAATCCAATTCTCTGTCTACTCCCTCTACCGAGGATAGAAAATATGTGGATGATCTAATGACTTTGTCTTTTTGGGATGGAGCTAAATCAGATCATGGGGCCATCTCCTCGGCCTACCATGGACATCCATCCACCGTAAGGAAGTTAAGTAGCGGAGCAACTTCCTACACTAACCTTGAGATGAGGGTAATGCAATTGTTTTTACAGATCATTAAAATAGTTAGAAAAACTTAACATAAATAAACATAATATCATGCATACCACAATAGAATGATTTATGTGGGGAAAATCCTTTTGGGAGAAAAACCCCACACTCCAAAATCAGCTCAATATATTATCTAGAAATCAATAACAAATAACAATATACTTCCAGAGAAAGCCCTTCATAGGAGTAGTTTTTCAAAGAATGTGCTTTACTACAGAAAGATTTTTTATTTCAAATTTAGCAGCAAGATGAGACTTTGGTTATGAAATCACACCTTTTCCTTTACCAGCGAATAACATATCTTGAACCTATAATGCAATGTACATGAAATGATCATCATCAGATTTATAATAAAAACAATGATCTAATGTATAAGTTCAAATCCCAAACTCAATACATATCTATCAAAATTCTGGTACCTGCAAATATCCTCCTCCAAATCACCATGAAGGAAAGAAGTTTTTACATCCATTTTCTCAACCTCTAAATCATAAGCAGCATAATAGAAAGAAAAAATCTAATGGATGTCATTTTTACAATAGGAGAAAATATTTCACCATAACCAACACTCTCAACCCGAGAGTAGCCTTTTGCAACCAACCTTTCTCTATACTTCTCAATGCTTCCATTTGATCTAATGTTTTTCCTAAACTTTCATTTAAAACCAACAAGTTTTCGTCCTTCAAGCAATGGTACAACATCCCATGTATCATTCTTTTCTAAAGTTGTCGTTTCTTCTTCCATAGAAATCTTTCAAGATTCTACATCATTCATGCCCAATGCATCTTCTACAGATCTAGGTTCATCCATATTAGTATTCAAATAAAAAATACATCTCCAGTCATTAGGTGAATATCTTTCAGGTGGTTGTCTATGTCTTGTAGACCTTTGAACAAGCTGAGTTTGAGGTTCTTCCTCCTCTTTTAAAGATTCAGAGCTAGATGAGCTCTCCTCAACTTATTTCCTATCAGGTGGTCTCAATTCAAGTCTTTCAGGCATACAAGGGAATTGAATCACATCTTTCTATTTAGTCTTTTTTGGCTTCAATGTAACAAAAGGAGACTTAATTTATCTAAAAATAAGACTTCTACTATTTATTACCTTTTATGCAATGGGGTCCCAGAGCTTGTCTCCTTTCACACCGAAACTATATCCGTTGAAGATAAATTTCACAATATTTTTATCCAGCTTTGTTCACTTCTCCTTTGACACATGTGCATAGCCCTCATAGCCAAAAACTCTAAGATGTCTCAATGAAAGCTTGTGATCTAACCATGCTTCTATAGGAATTTTATCAACAAGAATTCATGTAGGAGATTTGCTAATCAGGTAGAAAATAGCGGCAACAACTTCAACCCAAATCTTTTTCTCTAGACCAATAGTACTCAACATATTCCTAGCCTTCTCCATCAATGTCTTGTTCATTATTTCTATAGCTCTATTATGTTATGGAGAATATGGAGTTGTCTTCTATCTTTTATTGCTACGGTCTCTACAGAATCTATCAAAATCATTACAGAAAAATTTACTACCACTATTAGTCATCAAACATTTCATTTTCTTTCTAGTGTACATCTCCACCATTGCTTTAATTTTATTAAAATGATTGAAAAATTAATATTTACTCTTTAGGAAGTATACCCATGTCCTTCTACTAAAATCATCAATAAATGAAACATAATATGTGGATTTTCTAATGGAAGGAACATCTATAGGACCTAATGTATCAAATTGAATAAGATCCAAAATACGAGAATATTTATGAGAACTTGAGTAAAAATGAACATAGTTTTATTTTCCATAAATACAATGCTCATAGAAATCAAAGTTAAGATTACAATCATTCTAGCCTTCAACAAGGTTTTTATGTTTCAAGGTGCTTAGACGCTTTTCTCCAATGTGGCCAAATCTCTGGTGCCATAACAAAGTCTTCTTTGTAGGTAAATTTTCTTTGAAAGAATGAGAACCCTTAGCTACCTAAAAACCATGTCCATTTGTTGAAGGTGAAACCCTCAAATATTTTGATGAAGTATCCACAAATTTAACTTTTATAGAAGTATTATTACACTCAATAGTGTATGCCTCTAGCTTATAGAAAGTGCCAAATCTGACACGTCTAGTAATCACTATAGAACCCTTAATCATCTTACATCTTGTATCAAAAAAGACTACCTACACACTGCATCTCTCAGTTTTCTCATAGATAATAAATTTCATTTTAATTCAAGGATATGCAACACACCACTAATCCTTTTTATTATACCATTAGGAAACTTGATTCTACCTTTACCTCAACCAATAATATCTAAATTCTAATTGTCACCCAAGTTCATGTTACCTCCATTAAATTCTTCATATTTATAAAATCAATCTCTATTGGACATCATATGAAAAGATGCACCTGAGTCAATTAACCATGCATGATTACCTGCATGAGCAACCAAAGCTACAATGAATGCATCACCATCTTCCTTCTCGAACATAGAATTAATATCAAACTTCTTCTTTTTTTCTTCTTTGCAATCCTTACGAATGTGACCTAAATTATCACAATTCCAACAAATAAATTTGGACTTTCCAGGAGATTTCAATCTCCCTTTGGATTTGGACTTATTTCGCTTCTCATTCTTCTTGCCCTTTTCCTTAGGTCCTCCATGAATAGTTAGGGATTTCTTTGAGCTAATGGATACCTTCCTCCACATCTCTTCATGAAGTACGAAACTCACCACATCTTCAAACTTCAAAATAATAGAAGTACTACTGATAGCCATAAATTGTGAACCCCACGAATCAGGCAAAGAACAAAGCATGATCTAGAATTTCTCCTCTTCATCCATCTTAACACTAACAGATACCAATTGAGCCACCAAAATATTAAATTATTCTACGTGATCTGTAATTTATCTATCCTCTTCCATTCTCAAGGAATACAATTTCTTCCTCAAGAAAATCTGATTCAATAAAGATTTTGCTTGATACATTTAACCAAGATTGGTCTATAATTTCTTTGTAGTGTTCACTTCATGGAAATTGATTAGAATAGAGTCTTCCAGGCACAATATGATTAGACCCTTGGCTTTAGAGTCCATAACATCATATTGAATAGCCACAGTAGGATGTGAGGGACTTGAAAAATTCACATCAACAACATCCCACATATCTTGATGTATTAGCAGGTCCTCCATTTTTAACTTTCACATCTCAAAATTACTTCAAGATAATTTCTCCACCTATATTCTCCCTAATGAACTTGCAATCTGAAAATTACTACAACTAGATAAAAAATTATATTCTGCAGAAGCTCCCACTTAAATCTAGATTAGTTCATGAAATGCAACAATGCACAACTAAAACCAAAGTCGATCAGGCTCTGATACCACTTGTAAGGAAGTTAAGTAGCAAAACAACGTCCTATACTAACCTTGAGAGGAGGGTAAAGAAATTTAATAGATCACTACAATAGTTACAAACAATTAACAAAAATAAACATAATATCATGCATACCAAAACATAAGGATTTACATGGGGAAAACCCTTTTGAGAGAAAAACTACACACTCTGAAAGAAGCTCAATATATTATTCAACAATCAATAATAGATTACAATATAATTGCAGAGAAATGTCTTCATAGGAGTACCATTAATTAAAAATTTAGAGGTAACTTAATAGCCGTAAGACTCCTCCACATCTATCTCACACACCTCATATATAGGAGATACAATACAAGACACCGTCAAATGGTATTAAAAAACCATGGGCTAAAACCATCCAATAAAGTACAACCAACATAATATCCATTCTAGATTCCCTATGACATGTCAAAATACACATCAACATGTGTTCCTCCCTTTTATAGCTCATTTATGTGTCTGATGCAATTTATATTTCCTATTTAGAGAGTCCAAACTTTCGAAGGCCATAACTTGTAAATTGGGTGTCTGAATGATGAACTGTTTGATGTGTTATAAAGCTCACAAAGTTCTCTATTACCTGATAACTCACTAAATTGGTTACACCCCACTCTTTATATCATTTCAAAGGGTCTAAAGTCCTTAAAATTAAATTTAAACCTTTCATCACACCCTCAAAAAATGAAAACTTTAATATCTTCAAAACTAACTATGACCTTGTGAAGGAAACTTACCAACATGCTTATCTCACTAATCTGAAGCTTTGGGGATAATTTCACACCATTCCATGCTCAAAAGAAAAATTACTTTAAATATAAACCTCATGTAAATGCAAGATTTAGACACCATTTTTCAAACATTCTCCCACTTGTCAAACACCTTGCAAGAGCAAAGGGAGTATCAACACAATAAATTAATCGCTAGGTGCCATGAGGCCTATAGACTCTAAACAACATCTGAACTTTTTTGTTCTCACAATCTTAGTTAAATAATTTGCAACATTAATCAAAGTTTCTACCTAAACTAGATTCACCTTGCCATCTACGACCATATCTCTAACAAGATGAAACTAAACATTAATGTGCTTGGTCTGGGCATGAAATATCAGGTTCTTAGCTAGGCAAATCGTACTTTGACTATCACCATAAACTATTATTGCACCTTGTTTTATTTCAATATCTGGACACAATCTCTTAAGCCAAATGGATTTTTTACAAGCATGAGTACCTTCCATATACTTTTCTTCTATACTAGAAAAAGCAAACATAGTCTATCAATTACTCGTCCAATTGATTGCACCACCGGTTAAAGTAAACACATAAGCATTGGTGGATCTTCTCATATCAATATCACTTACCTAGTCTGAATCCACATAACCATGAATACAAATGGAAATACATCTCCAACCATATTATGATGATAACAAAAAGAATACTCCAAGGTACCCTTCAAATATCTAAAGACTCTTTTGACTACATCCTAATGAACTCTACCAGGATTAGAAATATATCTAGAAAGAACTCCCACTTCTTTGGCAATGTTTGGTCTAGTACAGACTATAACATACATAAACAATCCAACTACACTCTATTAAGGCACTCTACTCATGTTTTCCATCTTTGATGGAGATGTAGGACAATAAGAAATAGATAATTTTATTCCAATAGTGAAGGGAACACATAATGGTCTACAATCCAGAATGTTAAATGTCCGTAAAAGTGAATTCACATACTTACTCTAGCCTAGACATAGCTTTCTATTCACTCTATCTCTTCTAATTTCCATCCCAAGAATGTTTTTTATTCCCCAAGATCTTTCATTTAAAATTTAGCAACAAGCTGGGACTTTAATTCCAAAATAATACATTTTTGTTTACCAATGAATAACATATCATTAATATATAATGCAATGTACATGAAATGATCACCATCAAATTTATGATAATCCCAGTGATGTGATTTACAACGTTCAAATCCAAAACTCAAGAGATGTCTATCAAATTTATGGTACCACATCCTAGGACACTATTTGAGGCCATACAAATATTTCTTCAATGTACAGACCAAATTACTTTTACCTTTCACCATATAGTACCCTTGTTGTGTCATATAAATATCATCCTCTAAATCATCATGAAGGAAATAAATTTTCACATCCCTTTCCTCAGCCTCTAAATCACAAGTGACAACAATAGATAGAAAAATCTAATGGATGTCATTTTTGCAATAGGAGAAAATATATCAGCATAATTAGCACCCTCAATCGGAGAGTATCCTTTGGCAAAAAAAAATTCTTTATACTTCTCAATGCTTCCATCTGAACCAATTTTTTTCTTGAACACCCATTTACACCCAACACGTTTTGATCTTTTAGGCAATTGTACAAGTTCCCATGTATCATTCTTTTCTAAAGATACCATTTCTTCTTCCATAATAATCTTTTATGATTTTGAATCATTCATACCTAATGTCTTTTCTATAGATCTAGGTTCATCCAACTTAGTATTCAAACAAAGAAAACATCTCCAATTATGAGGTGGATACCTTTCAAGTGGTTGTCTATGTATTGTAGACCTTCAAACAAGTTGAGTTGGAGGTTCTTCCTCCTCCTCTAAAAATTCAAAGCTAGATGATCTCGCCTCAACTTCTTTCTTATCAAGTGGTCTCAATTCAACTCTTTTAGGCATAGAAGGTAATTGAGTCAGATCTTCATGTTTACCCTATTTTGGCTGCAATGTAATAGAAGGAGACATAATTTCTCTAAAAATAACACTTGTACTATGTATTAGCTTTTGTGCAACAAGGTCCCGAATCTTGTATCCTTTGACATCATAACTATATTCAATAAAGATACATTTCACAATTTTTTTCGCTTCTCCTTTGGCACATGTGCATATGCCTTGCAACGAAAAACTCTAAGATGTATCAATGAAGGCTTGTGACTTGACCATGCTTCAATAGGCATTTTTTTAGCAAGAGCTGATGCAGGAGACCTATTGGAGAAATATTGAAATGCTTAAAGTGACTGATAGATTAAAAGGTACTAAAGCAACTTCTAGTCTAGATCCTACCACCCACCAATAGTTCATGGATGACACTATTTGATCAACATATAAATTTAAGAGAAAAATGTATTTTGTGAATGGACCCACCTCGAGCTTCAGTAAAAAAATTACCAAAAATCTAGCATGTGGTGTTCCTTCCTTCCCAGACACCTATGTTAGACTACCCCTTATTTCTAAATCTCCCATAAATACCTTCTAGAATGGCATCTTTGAAAGGTTTCAAATAAATCTTGCTAGATGGAAAGTGAAACTTATATGTTTCGTTGCTAAAGTATAATTGGTTAAGTCCATCTTACAAAACATCCTAGTTTATTATCTTTCACTTTTTAAGATGTTTGGGTGAGTGGCTGACAAAAATGAGAAAATGAGAAAACATTTCCTTCAAACAAGTATGGAAGAGAAAACTTGAATGTCCTTGATTTCTTGGGATAAAGTGTGTAGCGCTAAAAAATAGGGAGGGCTTGGGATAGGGAAACTTAAACCTTTCAACAAGCCCTTAGTATCTAAAATTGGATGGAAATTGATTGAAGGTGTCAAAGATTAGGAAAATATCTCTTAGGAAAAATACTTAAATAATATCAATTGTTGCAATCTCCTTCTTGACAAAATGTTTCCTTTTGCTTCATGTATAGGAAAGAATATCTCCAAAATTAAGACTATATTAAGAAAGGGAGGGGAAAATCTTATTGGTAATGTAAGGTGTACTATATTCTAGGATGATGTTTGGTTAAAAGATAAGGTCCTCACTAATTTGAACCAATTAAAAACTTTTAAAAAGGTCTTAATTTAGTGCTATGTCACCCCTATTCATGGTTACCTTTCATGGAAGGGGGATCAGGTCAAATGGAGAAACATTATGGATCAAGTATCTAGCAAAAAAAATATCTTTGGAGCTAACATAAGTCAAATGGTGGAAGAAGCTCAGTATTTAGTCTCTACCTTAGGTGATTGCTCATTTTTTTCTCCCTTCAGAGAGGATGAATGGATTTGGTACCATAACCCTTCAAGTAATTTCTTAGTCAAATCTGCCTATAATGCCATTCAGGAAGTTCCTAAGGAGAACTTTAACTAGAATAGGAGAAGGATTAATGGCATCATCTGAAAAAATATCTATTTTTGGTGGGTTACTACTCATGGTAGAACCCTAAATATTGATAATCTAAATAAGAGAGAATTCTCCCTTGTTAATAGGTGCACCTTTTTCTATAGGGATCCTGAGAGTATAGATTATTTATTTCTACATTGCCAATTTGTTAAAGAGATTTGGAATGAGTTGCTTGTTGATCTTGTGATTATGTTTACCTTTCGAGAAAAAATGAAAGACTTTATAGAATAGTGGAATCATAGTCCTTCTACACATCTAAATACTAGAAACATGTGGCTACAAATTCCTCCCTTTGTTGCATGGAAAACTTGAAAGGAGCGAAACAATAGGATATTTAGAGAAGAAGATCCTAATAGTAATGTGTTATTCTAGATTATAAAAGAATACATTAAAGCGAATGCAAATATTTCTTTTTTAGGCCCTCAAAGGTTATGCCAAGTTAATTAAATTTAGAAATAAAATAATGATGAGGAATCACTCATAACCTTCATAATATGAACTGGCAAAAATTGATCTTGAATAATGATTGCATTTGGTCTCCTACAAATGAAGGTTGGGTGAATGAAATTTTGATTGTTGTTCGAAAGGAAACCCTGGTTTATTTGGAGCAAGAGGTATAATAAAAAATAGAAAGGGACATCTGATAGAAGGGTACTATGTGAATTTGCGAAGATGATCTAATAATAGGATAGAGGCAACTGCTATTTGGCAAGGGCTTAGACACCTCAATAATTTAAAATATCAAAATGTCATCTTGGAAAGCAACTCTAAGCTAATTGTGGATTTCTTGAGTAGAAAGATAAATCCCCCTAGGAAATAAAAAATGTTGTGGAAGAAATTAAAGGGTTGATGTGCTTATTTCCTAAAATAAAGATCCAACATATTTTTAGAGAAGGGAATTGTGTAGCTGATGAAGCTACAAATCAAGGATTGAATCACAAAGATAGGGTTTCTTTCAATTTCCTACAGAGACCTATAGGGCTAAAAAAATTTATGGCAAATCAGAGGACTAAGTCATTATTGACTAACTATGTTTCGTATATTGGTAGGTAGTGTTTTGTGGTACTAGTTTTTTTCTTTTTTTGTCATTTTGAAATGGGCAACAAATTTTTTTTGAATTCAAACTAAGGTGATGATATGGATGATGACTAGGATGCTAACTTGGTGGTTCCTACAAGCATTATGTTGGAATCCTACTAGGATTAGTGATGGCAGGAAAGACATTAATTCCTTTTTTCAGTGTCAGTAGTATGGAATTTGGTCATCACTTAGCCTTAATTTTTAAAGATGGGGAAATCATTAGTTGGAAAGGTGGCGATTTTATTTTCCATATTAGAAAGTTTCTCAATGATGCAATATCTCTTTTCATTTATAGGGATATCACCGGAGACTATTTTAAAGATTTCCTTTTTAGTAAATATCCTTCATTAGGGGAGATCAAAGTTTTGAACTGTGGTTTCTCTCAGTGTCGCTTTTAAAAGAAATCCACTATAATTTCATCTTTTGACATGGGTTCCCTTTGAAGAAGTTGGAACCAAAAACATGTGAAGACATGCAAAAGAATAATAGGTGTGGGACCTTTTCTATAGAGCAAGGATGACACCTTTTTTCCTAGGCATGAAGGGCTATAACAAAGTGCTCTCATCAATATTTTTCACTTCTTGAAAGAATGGTGAAATTTCAATTGGTATTATCTCCTTTGCCATCTTGCAAGAGCTGATTGTGAAGGCAACTAGGTTACAGAAGGAGGGTAAGAAGGTTAAGAAAAGAAACTTTGGTGATTACAAGTACTACATGAATAATTTTTTTGAGAAGTAAGAAAAGTCAGTGGTGGTGTAGAATGGATATGATCGTTCTATCCTCCCTAAACCTTATCCTATAGTTAGATATTTTGTTATAAAATACTTTATCCTAGAAGGGAGATACACTACTATGCATGACTACCATTTTAATATCTTGAACAATATTAGGCATGGCGATAGAATCAACTTGCCTTATTTTCTTTTTACTTTACTTTTTGCTAGTATTTGAAAGGGTTTTTCCCTATCTCTCTACCAAGGTATCATATATATTTTACACAAGTATGCATCTGATCATTCCCTTCATTGTAGTCATTTTCTTTCTCTCCCTATGAATTCTATGCAAAATAATGAGGCCCAAAGCTCTTCTATCATAATTAAGCTCATTGAAACTAATTTTGTACCCTTGAAAGAGAACACCCATATTGCCATTTCAAAATTCAAAATTCCCTATGTCAAGTTGGAACCCAAAGCCCTAGAAGTGGCCCCACTAAATACTAATCCTAATAAAATAAAATCTTGCTAGGGCAAGAAAGATTGGAAAAGATTCCAGCAATAAGAAAATTATAATTGAATTATATTTAGATAACTCTAAGGAGGAGGAAGATGAACCATAGGAAAAGGAGAAGAATGAGGAAAGATCTAGTGAAATAAGGTTAGCTCACCTCTGTACTAAAGATAATAATGTTAAAATTGAAACTAAATTTGTCCACCTTGAGCTAGTTGACGTTTTCTGCCTAAATGATAATGATGGCTCCTTTGGTGAGGAGATGGAGGATGAGGAATTCCAAGTCGAAGGGGAGGATAAAGAGGAGGACAATAAGAGGGACTTAGAAGGTTTGAGTGATTCTCTAGACTTGGACTAGGGTGACTCTTTAAGATTTTTTATGAGTAGTTATTTTATGGATAGAATGTGGATGGACAAGGTTGTTTTGTTTAGTCATGTAGGTATGCTTTTTTATTATTAATTTTGAGAATTACTATTTTTCTTTCTGTATGTCTAGCTATTGATGCCAATGGTTCTATTGTTGTCCTCTTTTTGTTTTGTTTTGTGTGGGTTCAAACCCCTTCATTGGTAAAGTAATAAAAAATATATGCCATTCTAGATAGGGGAGGGTACACCTCCTCAATAAGAATTGAATAAATAAGTACAATAAGGATTAGGATTGTATTTTTAGGACATATTATATCTACTCCTATGTGTTGGTCTAAAATAAGTTTTTGAATTATAAAACATTGTCCCATTATTAATGTTTTTCAACTCATAAACATAAATAATGTTATATTTAACATGAAGATAGGAGAATTCAAGTCAATTTTTTTTATTTGTGTGTGTAAAATGGGATTGCGTGTCCTTTATTTATGTAAATTATTGATGTATTCCCCTAAGGATGACTGATATCTTCTACATATGAAAATTTACCTAATTTCAAACATGATGAGGGGGAAAACATATTAATTAATGGTGGTTGTAACTTAGTCTAGAGTCTAAATGTATTAATTTTGATAGCTATTTTATATTATCAAGTGGGTATAATTAATTTGATAGCTTGATATGTTTTCGTGGGAAGATAATATGTTTTTAATAAAGATAAACGGGTTTTACATGGACCCAAAACCAAAAGTTTTACAAAAGTCGACCATCAGCCAAATAGACATTAATCAATAGCAAAACAAGGGAGCACCCTAGAAGAGACACGAGAGTGAAAAGAGACAGACAACAAAACAAAAGAACTAAATCAAGAGAGTGCACCAACTCCTTGTTCTTCTGGATGATAATCTTATTGATTTCCTCCAGCTCCTCCATAATGAATCTAGAGGTGCCCTTACTGCTACTCCTACTTCTGGTCCTAGAACTAGGGCCTGTGGTTTTGTTGTCTCTAGCAGTCACGTCTTCACCTCCAAGATCTTTCTTAGGTTCAATATGAATGGTTTTGTACTCTGAAACCATGACATTGATCTTTTCAACCCCTCTATACTATTATTCATGGCCTCCTTTCTTATGTCGACCAAGTTCTGGAGGTTTTCCTTTATCTCCACCATAGACTGTTACACCTCTTCAATTCTTTGTTCATGGTTGCATTTTATTACCTTTACATCTTGGGAGAGCTTCTGGGTAATCATCATGAGTTTCTCAAATTTTCTAGGCTCCGACCAAGATGTAAAGATATATATTATCTCTTTAATTCCCACTTTGAGGGTATCAATTTATCTCTCCACCCACTTCCAGTAGCAATCATGGCTTCTAGTAGCTTCCATCACCAAGTTCATCAGAGAATCATTCCTCTATAACCCAATATCCTTGTCTTTAGGCATGGTCCGTTGCTTTTCTTTCATGACATTTATTGGAATGTCCAGTTTAATTTCCTGGTCTGAAGTCTTCGGACAATAGTTCTTAGCTGGAAGATTCATCTTTTTAGAAAGGGGCTCGGCCTTAGAAATCAGTTTGTTGGTAGATTTGCATTTGTTGGATGCCCACCTGGGGGGGATTCTTACTACTAAACATACTAGGGGTGACCAACATCTCACCTTCTTCCATAGGCTTATAATTGGGGTCATCTAAAGGAATAGAACCTCCACTATCCTCCAAATCAATTTCTGAGTCAAAGACATCCTGAATATTAGTATGATGGCCAATCTCGGATAGAGAGGGCACAACTTCAAAGGTCTTAGTGTACTCCATGATGAGAACAATAATCCCTTCATGAAGAACATGATTATTTGGATTCTCCATATGTTTTTCAAGATAATTCTCTAAAGAGGACGCCAGATAGAAAGGAATAGATATGATTTTACCATGTCTAAAATGGTTCAAAATGGTAAAATGGTATGAAAAGATACTTGCATACCTGCCATCAAGTGTAATATACATCATGATGAATTGGCCAGTTCGCCCAAGGAGCCACAAGGCCTTTCTTGTTGTATTTTCCACTAGCCTGTTTGTTAACTCTTGAGTACTCCTTGTCTCTGTCAAAAAAATTTGCCAAGTCTTCCTCCCTTGTTTTGTTGTCTCTATAGAACCTTCTGCCATTCATTGCTAGACTAGTAACCATCGCCACTAGGGTTTCATCTAGCTGGTAATCAACACCATAAGCCCTTAGAACCCCTTTCTTCCATCCATTGGCAAAGGTTTCTATGATCAAAGGAGGTCAATGAAGTCTTTCCAAGAAGGGGACAATTCCTCCATCAACGATTTCCTGCCACACCTCCTTGTTTTTCTTCCATTTCTCAAAAGTATGTAGTTCTTTCCTATTCTTTCCCCCACCCATAATGATTTGGGTCGCCAAACAACACGAAATGGGCCACACCAGAGAAGTCTCCAAACAATAGCAAGAAATTGCTCACATGAGAAAAGTCTCCAAACAATAGCAGAAAATGGTCCACACAATTAGAAATAAAATCTAGACACAAGGGAAGTTTCTAGATTTTTGTTTAGGGAAAACAAAAAGGAGCCATTTCCCCAACAACTCAATCAAATCATGATTAAAATTAATTGATTACCGCAAAAGGATGGAATCATCACAAGCCAAATCACACAAGCTTTTTGGGATTAAATCCCTATTGCTCCACCATTTAGCCACTAGGTAGCTCACTGCCAGATTGGCCAGTAGATCTGTCGCTTTGTTTCCTTCTCGAAATACATGTGAAATTTTAAATTCTTCCAACTCATTTATAATATCTCAGCAATCCTTGATCAGATTTGCAATTGTCCAGCTGGGATTTGTGTGCACATTCAGACAATTGACAATGTTTAGTGAGTCAAACTCCGGCTAGACTTTTTTAAAGCCTTCTCTTTTAGCCATGTGCAACCCAATGTGGGTAGTGCTGGCCTCCACAAAGTGGTTGGATTGGGTGCCCAGAGGGAGTACCACCACAGAAACCAGCAGACCCAAAGAAATCCTAGCCACTCCCCCACATCCGACCAGCCCAAGATTCCCTTTAGTCATCCCATCCACATTGATTTTGATCCATCCCATAGGTGGGAGATGCCAAAGAACATTTTCATGCACTGTTTAATTTTATGATCTGGAATGGAAATGTCCCAATCAATTTTTCACCTTTTGATAGTATCCCATTCCTCTTGGAGAGTAGGTAGGGGGTGGTCATTCTTTCTACTAGGGTAGGAGTGTAGAAAATTCTCCTTGGTAGAGTTATGAATTCTAATATCCATAACAAGCAATTAGTGTTCCAAATACCCCAAGCAATATGAATTCTAATTCTAATTCTTTCTTTCCAAATACCCCAAGCAATATGAGGAAGAGAAAAATTCTAGAGAACTCCCAAAGCCTAATTGTCAAAGGGGCACTTCCATTCAAACAACAACCTTGAACAGACTAAGGGAAGACCCAATTAGTGTTCCATGTATCAAGAAATAAATTCCAAATATCCCTGACGAAAGAGGAGTGAAGCAACATATGATCATCATTTTCCCCCACTTCTTTGCAAAGGAAGCATCTATTAGTAAGAAGAAGACATCTTTTACAAATATTGTCAATGGTAAAGATATTACTCTACATAAACAGCTAGACAAAAAATGTTAATTTTTGGAATTAAGAGCTTACTCTAGATACCCGCCTAGAAGAGGTGCGGGGGGGGATTTTTTGGATATTCTTATAAGCATTGGCAACCTTGAATTTCCTAGAAGAGGAGAAATTCCATAACACTTCATCCTCCACATGAGAGCAGGGGATGTGAATACAATTTAACCAAGGTTGCATAGGTATCAAAGCATTATCCACTAGGAATTGAGATCTAGTGAGGCTCCATCTCTAATATAATCAGCCACACAGGAGCCAATTTTTTTGAGACATAATTCGTTGAAAAGAGAAGCCCAAAAATAATCCGATAGCAGGCCATCACCAATCCACCAGTCATCCCAAAACCTAATTTTGGCACCATTACCTAGCATCCATCTACAACCATGCAAAATAACTTTGGAGGAGCCAATGAAGTTGCTCCATAAATCAGAAACAACATTTGGAAGGTCATAAGATTCCATGGTGTTTTGGAAATCTAGAATGTGGTATTTATGTTTGAAAATGTCAATCCATTCATTATTCTCTTTAAGACATCTCCACAGTTGCTTGGCCATCTGGACTTTATTAAAATCTCTCAGATTTCAAATGTCCAGTCCCCCCATGGACTTGGGAAGGCAAACTTGATTCCAAGCCACAAGATGTAATCTATTCTTAGATTCAATCCCAATCCCTGTCCACAATTTTTTTTTTTGTATTCTTTCTAGTTTATCACCAATCTTGGCAGGAATTTTGAATAAACTCATAGCATAAACTGGGAGGCTTTGAAGTGAAGCTTTGAGAAGCTAGAGCTTACCAGCTTGGCTTAACAAGACACCTTTTCACCCAGCCAACTTGTTCTGAAATCTATCAATAAAGTTCACTAAAGGAGTCTGGGCCAAACCATGGCATAGGGGAAGACCTAAATAAGAGTCAGGCATAATTCCACCTTTACACCCTAGAATCGAGGCAATCTTCTTTTTCTTGTGCTCCGGGGTGTCAAAGAAAAAAATTGAGATTTTAGCCAGGCTGTATTTTGCCCAGTGCCTTGTTCATAAGTATCCAACATCTTTTTTAAATTCTTAGCTTCTTTAACCGAACCTTCCCCCGTCAACAAAGTATCATCTACAAATTGTTGGTGGGAGCATGTGGAGGCCTGAGAGGAGGGTCTTAATCCCATAATATTGCCCTTTTTGAATTCCCTCTGGATTATTTTTAAATTTTATGTGTTAATGGTTATTATAAGCATGCAAAGAAAATGAATTTTATAGTGTCTTGATAATTTAATCTATTAATGTTCTTAATTATGATTAAAATATTAACCATGTGAAGATATAAAGATGATTATTTTATAGTAAGTTGTGAGGAGATTATTAATTCCATCAATGTGGTAAAAATTTTTGTTAGATTATTTAGTCGACCTTATGAACATGGGTATTTTATGATCTATGTATTTTTATCATGGAATATCTCATGCATGGAAGAAAGATTGATTGCCTTCATTCTGGCTACCATAGAGAAAGTCAATATGTGGATGCCCAAATTGATCATGCCAATATGTGGATCCCTAATAAAGAGAAACTAGATTATGAAAAACATATTAGAAGATACGTTTCTACTTATTTCTTGTTAATTGATGTTTTAGAATTATTTTAGGTTTGTTGTTTGTCATTTGATATAATTGCAGAACTTGCATATTTTCTTAGTAATAAGCTACTTTACTCATATTTAATACGGTGACCAAGAAGCCCACATTAGTTTTTTATAACTAGCACTTTGTAGACTAGTTAGTTTTAGAAAAAAATAGTAGTTATTTTAGAAGAGAAATATTTATTTTTTTATTTTAGAGTTTAAGATTGAAATTGAAATTATTATTCATGTGTCTAAATAATCAACAAGGATAAAAGAATTAAAGATAAAGCATTTTATAATAAATCAAATTATACCTATAAGATAGTATGCATCTATTTGAAATATGTTTTTAATGTGCTTATCAAATATTCTAGGAAAGACAACTTTACTTTTCCTTTATAAGTTCGACAAATATATTGAGCCAAAAAAAAAAAATTTACTCGAAGATTCATTATAACTTATTGGCTTGATTATTTGCTATTTATTACAAAAATTGTGTCATACGAATAAGAAGGTGAAAAATGTGAAATTTGTCTATACAATTCAAAAATGTATAAAATAAGAAGGTGAACAATGCGAAATTTGTCAATATACAATTCATAAAACTTGGGCATGTAAACAAAAGAGGGCTAAAATGTATGTAATTTTTTCTTACAAAATGAATTTTTTGTTTCACAAAAAATGCATATAGTATTTCTTGATATAGGCAAAAGAAATCTTAGTGAAAAATTTTTATTTGAGTTTCTTATTTGTAATACTAATAAGAAGATGAATAATGTGAAATTTGACAATACAATTCAAAGAGAAATAAACATAAATATGAATAAATAAAGTCTATAAGCTTAAATATGATTTTTAGAATATCAACCATATTTTTGATATCACAACAAATGAATTCTTGATAAATAATCATTTGCAATTGTACAAATACTTGTATTTGATGAGTATGCACAAAAATGAAAACTAAAAACACCAACATTATGTTGGCAAATACAATGCAAGAAACCTGAGAGGGGGAATGAATCAAATTTTCACCGGATCAAACAATTTAAGCACAACTTCTTATCTAACCAATTGTAGAAAGAACAAAAATAGACACAGTAACGATAACACACATAACACCAAGATTTTGATGTGGAAAACCTAGTTAAGGGAAAAACCACTGTGGGAACCTACCCACAATAAGATGATACTCTTCAGTAGTATGTGAAAATATTACAATAGGGAATGCACATGCATTCAAGCACAATGTCTAGAGCTCACTAAAAAAAATAAGAAGGGCTACAATCCTAAGGAAGGCTCATCGCCTTACAAAGATCGGACAACAATTTGGATTAGATGAGCTGAAGGAATAGCATCTCCAAATGCTTGATGATAGTTCTGGTTAAGCACATTTGTCTACCCTGCAACACTCTTATCTCTACACTTCTCACCAAAAGATTAATTCACTTTTTCGTACATACACAACTCTTTGATAATACAGATAGAACACCAATATCAAAATTACATTAATATGACACCTATTTACACAAATCATCAACCTTGAGTACAAGGTCGACTCAACCTTTAAGACCTAATTACAAAATTACATCACACAATACATAAATCAACCATCAGACCAATAAAATGCCATGATGACATAGCATGGACCCAGATCAAATCCACGAACATGCAACACCACCATAAATCTCACCAAGATCATCTGCAACATGCTACAACACCGAAAATGTTACATAACACGATTACTTCATTACTAAAATCATAAATCCTCAAATGATTTACTGATGTGGATTACCTCATTGCAACACTGGAGCATATGAACGTGCAAGAATATGTTGACATCGATAACAACAACATATCCTAGCAGCAACAATATCCAACACATTACACACAACTAAATTCATTAAATTTCCATGGTCCATAATGTTTATAGTAAGTGAATTTTGGATTCAATTTTGTAAATTTTTTTGCATCAATATTTCATATCACACTCTATTATCTATCATCAAAATGAAAAAGAGTAGTTGTAGTAGAAAGATGGTCGATAATAGAATATGATCCTAAACTAATTTACACAATTACTAATGATGAAACAAATTAGAACTATCAGTTTACTAAAAACCAAGAAAATTGTAGACTTTATAATTATAACACAAAAAAATCATGTACCGTCTATGGTTATCTATAATAAATTTTTTTTTTTTTTTGAATAAGTACACCAATATCTATTAATTAAATATAAGTACACATATTCACAAAATAGAGACAAGAAAACACATCTTATAAATGAAGATATATATTAAAATAACATACAACATCTACAAATAACAAAAAATTGAGTTGTTGTTATTTTAATGGTAAATCAACTTTATTCATTAGAAAAATCAAATAAGCCATAGAGATATTAAATCACCCTTCCAACATTATCCATTATGAGGGATGAAACCTTAGTCTTTTGTGCCAATGCCTCCTATCCAAGCTCAACAATCATCTACCCCTTCCCCATTGTCTGATTGCCCCCTTGACCACCACCTTACCTTGTTAGTGAGCTTCTTCCCTGTGGCTCCCTTTGCTTCCTTTGCACCCTTTATCCCTCTTTCTTCTTGTGTTCTTCCCCTCCCTTCTTCTCTTTGTTTTGTTTACACCTTCTTCTCTTCCCATGAAAGGGTAAGAGCACAAAGCTGTGTCACACTTTTATAAAGAAAATGGCCAATGATGATTCAACTTTTTAAATTGAATCAATAGAAAGTGACATATATGTTTTGAATTTTGAAATGATGTAAACTAATAAATTGTATATTTTTTTGTGTATTTTATGTTTGTAATTTTTTAAAAAAAATTAAAAAATTATTTGAATATACTATCCTATAAAGTAAACACTATAATTTATTTATTGATAAAATATTAGAATTCAAGTTACACGAGGCGTCACACTTTATATAGTAAATTTTACCTTTTCTTCTTCAACTTTTTTTGTGTATATTGATAATTTGAAAATTTAGTGAAAAATATATTTTTAACTATTTTTTATGTATATATATTTTTCAATAAATTTGAAAAGTTGCATGTACTGAAATATAACTTTTTCCATTTGCCGTCATCATTTTTCTTGATTATTTATCCAAATAAGGAAATAATTATATCATCTTGACATAGACTCTTTACTCTAGTGCATTTTTTTTTCAAATTTTTTTAATCAATTATAGTACTTTCCCTTTACAAGATAATCAACCATATATTTTAGTGCTGATGACCTACTTTCAATAAAAATAAAATATAAATATAAAAAACTAATTAAAATATTAAAAGATATATATTTTGGAAAATTCATTTATAGATCTATAAAAGCATATTTTTATATTTAAAAAAAAATACTATTTATAAGAGTAAGAGTTGTTGAAACATCGATTTGTAAAAATAATGGTAATTAGACCCCAAGTGGTATAAATATACATATAGTAGATAATTCTTATTGGAAATGTTGTGGCTCATATATAAGATAGCTATAATGAATCTCTATAGACAATATGTTTGACTAAAATTATTTTAAGTTAGAATTACTTAAATTCACTCATACTAATAAGTTGGCTAAAAACATGACACGACTTAGGTCTCCTATCCAAGTTAAGCAATCATCTACCCCCTCTCCATTGTTTGATTTCCCCCTTGACCACCCCCTTACCTTGTAAATGACCTTCTTCCCTATGGCTCCCTTTGCTTCCTTTGCACCCTTTAGCTTGGTTTCCTCTTGTGTCCTTCCCCTCCCTTCTTCTCCTCATTTTTTTTATGCCTTCTTCTTTTCCCGCCTAACCCGAACCCTTAACCTTCCTTTCATTCTCCTTTTTTGGCCCTCTTTTAACTTTCTTTCTTTCTCTTAGGATTTTCCAATCTTTAGCTCTTCGTTTGTTACTATTAGTTATTTTTTATTCCTTTCCTTTTTTTATTTTATTTTTATATTTTTTCTCTTCTTGCCACCATTCTATTATACCAATTTCTCATATATTTGCAATTAATACTATTCATATGTTTTATACCTTTTGCTTCTTTATTTTTCATTCCTCTACCGAACACCACATGTGTCTTGAGAACACACAAATCATATCCAGAGAATATAACTTCTTCAAGAGAAAACTCCAAGAAGCCATAGAGAACTGTTATCACAGTTTGAACCTTAATTATGATGAGGGATGGGACCTTAGTCTTTCATGGCAACCACTCTTTTCCAACCTTAATAGTCATCTACCCCCTCCCCATTTGTCTAATTGCTCCCTTGAACATCGCCATCTCTTGTCAGTGAGCTTCTTTTCATTGGCTCCCTTTTCTTCCTTTGCACCCTTTATCCCTATTTCTTTCTATGCACTTCCCCTCCCTTCTTCTCCTCTTTTTGTGTGTACCTTCTTCTTTCCCCCTTGACCCCAACCCCTCATCTTTCCTTTTGTTCTCTTCTTTTGGCCCCATTTTACTTTCTTTCTTTCTTTTAAGCTTTTCCACACTTTAGCTTATCATTTATTACTATTAGCTATTTGTTATCATTTTATTTTTTTTATTATGTATTTTTTTCATTTTTTCTCTTCTTGTTGCCATTTTGTTATACCATTTTCTTATATATTCAAAATTAATACTATTTATATATTTTATACCTCTTGCTTCTAATTTTTATTTTAATTAATTTATTCTATTTTTTATATATTATCTTGGTTGTGTAATTCTTTTCTTATTAGTTTCATTTTACTTTATCTCTTCTAGGGTTTCTCCTTTCTTTTCCTATGGTATTTAGTTTATTTATTATGTTTATTTTATTTTTTCTATATTAATTTGGATATTTATGAAGGCTTTGATTTATTTTATTTTTTTTAATTATTATTTTTGTAATTTAATTGGTTTGGTTATAGAATACCTTATTACTTATTTCTTTTTTTCATTATTATTATTATTGTAATTGTTATATTTTTTTATTACTAGTTTTTTTGCTCTTGTCTTTCAGATATCATCCTTATAATTACATTATTTTATTTGTTTCTTTTTCTCTTTCTCTTGTATTCGTGTTTATTTATAATGTAATTTTTTAGTTTTTATTATATATATCTTCTCTTTTCGTTTCCTTAGATTTAGATCTAGCTTTTGTTCTATTTTTTGTTTGTTGTATTTTTATTTCTTTATAAATATTTCTGTAAACTTTTTGGCTATTTGTTCATATATGTATATGTATGTATGTGTATATATATGTGTACACACACATTCTTATTCTCTTTTATGTTTTTCATAACTATTTTTAATTATTGTTATTATCTTGTGTTTGTTCATCATTTAGGTCTGATCTTTATTTGTTTTCTTTTTCTTTTAATTTATTGTCTTTGGTTTTACTCTCTTGTTTGGTCAATTCTCCTTTTTAAGATGTCTTAATTTACAACTTATAGTTTTTTTTTTCTTTCTTTTTCTTATGCACTCTATCATCTTGATGATGTGATCCAAAACATAACATCCATTGTTATTTTCCATTATACATGAACAATGCGGTGCCAATGAAATTGGTTATCATTGTTCTGATGTGACTTGTCTACTCAAAAACCATCAGGATTCTAAACCCAACATTTCCACGCGCCTCTGACCTATGGTCTGATCACATTTCCACAGGAATCTTATTTAGAGACAGGCGTACATGCTCACAAATCGCAACATATGTAACTAATAAGATTGAAATGGCTAAAGTGTGGATGGGCCATTTAGAATGAGACGGTTTTGGAATTCATAGCTTGTAAGGACATGATCTCATACTATATATGTTGGTTCGAAAGTTTCTGGTTGGAAATTGCAAGCGATTTTTTGGGCTGATAGTCCAGTAACTTTAAAATTTTGTTGTCCTCTCGTTGTCATTTTCGTGGTCTAAAGGTTAAAATATTCATGTAATTTCATTTGTCGCAGGTAATTAAAGTTTTGTCATTTTCGGTTTTATGTAATGGCCATTGATTTCATGGTTTCTAACAAAGGAATCGTTCATTTGTGGATTTTTGTTCGTTGGATCGGAGAAAGTTTCTATTTTTCACAAAATTGTTTTGTTTTTTTTTTTTTTTAAATTTGTTTTGTATTTCTGTTAACCATTTTTTTAATGTAAGATTTTATAATTTTTTATTTATATGATATTAGACAATGAGTTTTAAGTAATATATTGAAGGTATAAATTAAAGAATATGAGAACTGAATTTAATAGTGATAATAATTTATACTATGTCATAATAGACATAAATTAACAGTTGAGATCCACTTCTCTCCGAACGACACTATGTCATAATAGACATAAATTATAGTATGTCATAATGGAATTATCTCTTTGTTACAAGCTTCTCTCCAAACAACAATAACCTCAGAATGTGCCTCTGGAGGACTAATGATAATTTGGAAGCCCTTGCAAATTAAAGTTGAAGGCATTGCATCCGGCAGGGATTGGATCCTTGCCAAAATCACCCATCTTCAGTCAAATACTTCTGTCTTCATCATCAATATCTATGGCCCAGTGTCCCAACACAAAAATCTACTCACTTGGTCTTCTTTAGATGGAGTTTTATCCACTTTATCTAAGGAACAAGTCTTCATTGGGGGTGATTTTAATTCTATCAGGAGTACTTTAGATAAGAGGGGAGGAATCACTCATTTAGGGGGTTCTCAGTAGGATTTCAATAATTGGATTGAAATGAATGGTCTCTTGGAAATAGATTCAGGAGACACTTTCACATGGACAAACAGAAGAAAATGCTTTAGTAATATAGCAGAAAAAATAGACAAATTCTTTTTGCAAGGAGACTTGGCTCTTCTTCTTTTAACTCCCTCATGCAATGTCCTTCCTTACTCAGGCTCAAATCACTACCCCATCTTGCTCTCTTTGCAAGGCTCTCAGGGTTTGTCCAAGACTCCATTTAGGTTTGAAAATATGTGGATGAAAGATCAAAATTTTCCTTCACTGATAGAAAAATGGTGAAAGGAAGGATCTTTTGAGGGCTCAAAACTTTTATGCTTCATTGCAAAGCTAAAATTAGTTAAACAGAAACTGCTTCAATGGAACTCTTAGCATTTCAAAAATATTTTCTCAATGAAAAGGTCACTAGAAGGGAGATTAGAAAATATTGATGACAGGATTATATCAGGGGGAATGGATCAAGAATCTTTTCAATAGGAAAGGTCCCTATTATTGGAGTATGAAGACATTCTCTCTAAAGAGGAAATATTTTGGAATTAGAAATCTAGAGAGAACTGGCTCAAAATGGGGGACAAAAACACCAAATTTTTTCATAATGTAACAAAAATCAGAAGAAGCAAGAATTGGATATCTAAACTGCAAAATAAGGATAACAAAATCTCAGAGGACCCAAAGGAAATTAAGGAAGAGATTATATCATTTTATTCTAATCTTCTAAACAACAACGAAGGATCTCATCTATTGGATCAAAAAAAGCTGATGGCAGGGATCCCCAAGATCATATCAGATGATCAAAATTAGATGCTAAATGAGAAAATAAAAATGGAAGAAGTATTCCAAGCTCTAAACCAGCTCCCCTCTAGTAAGGCTCCTAGTCCGGATGGTTTTCCTACAAATTTTTACAAGAAAAGTTGGCACATCTTAGGTTAGGAACTTTCAGAAGCCCTAGAATGCTCAAGAAGATCAAGGAATATTCTCAAAGAAGTAAATAAAACCTTCATTGCTCTCATTCCAGAGAAGGAGAAGGTAAAAAATCTTGGAGATTATTGTTGGGAAAAATGGTGTCTCAACCTTGCATTTATGCGAGGTTACTATTTATAGTAAGTTTTCATTTGAGCACGAAATGGTGCGAAACTCTCCCTGAAGCTTCTGGTTGGCTAGATAAGCATTTCGGTAAAGTTGCGTCACAAGGTCACAGCTAGTTTTGAAGATATTAAAGTTTTCATCTTGGAGGGGTGCAATAAAATGTTTAAACTTAATTTTGGGGGCTTTAGAGGCTCCAAAATGCCCTAAAAAGTGGTTGTAACCAGCGCAACAAGTTACGAGGTGATAGAGCACTTCGCGAGCTTTCCGACGCTTCAAACGGTTCGTCAATCGGACACCCGGTTCTCAAGTTATGGCCTCCGGAAGTTTGTACTCCTGAAATAGGAAAAATAATTTGTATCGAATACATAAATGAGCTGTAAAAAGGAGCGACACGTGTTGATGTGTGCTTTAACATGTCATAGGGCATCTAGAAGGGAGATAAGGTCGGCTACACCTTATTGGGTGATTTTAGCCCATGGTTTTGTAATACCGTTTGACGGTTTCTTGTATTGTATCTCCTATTTATGAGGTGTGTGAGATAGAGGTTGTGTGTAAGAGTCCTATGGCTATTGAGTTGCCTCTGAATCTCTGATTAGTGGTACTCCTGCGAAGAGCTTGCTCTGCAAGTATGTTGTAATCTATTTTTTATTGCTGAATAAAATATTGAGCTGCTTTTGGAGGGTGGGGTTTTTCTCCCGAAAGGGTTTTCCCCACGTAAATCATTGTGTTGTGGTATGAATGCTATTATATCTATTTCTATTTTCTGTAACTGTTGTAATGATCTGAAAAAGTTTGCATTACCCTCCTCTCAAGGTTAGTGTAGGAAGTTGTTTCCGCTACTTAACTTCCTTACAATTATAGGCCCATTTCCCTATGCAACATAGTCTACAAAATTCTGTCAAAAGTGATGACTAACAGATTGAAGCCTCTCATGGACAAAGTCATCTCAGAAGAACACACTGGCTTTGTTCCTGGTCACTCAATCCTTGATGGGGTGATTTTAGCCCAAGAAGAAATCCACACCCTTCAAAGCACAAATAGGCTAGGTATGATAATTAAATTAGACATAACAAAAGCTTATGATACTGTAGATTGGCGTTTTCTATGGAAAATCATGCAAGCATTTGGCTTTGACAATCAATGGATCAACTGGGTATTTGAATGCATATCAACACCTAAATTTTCAATTTTGGTTAACGGAAAACCAACGGGTTTCTTTTCCTCTTCAATGGGCTCAAACAAGGAGATCCTCTATCCCCTTTTCTCTACATTATAATGGGGGAGGCACTAGGAAGGGCAATTAAAGCTACTTAGTCCAATAACCTGTTAGAAAGAATCAAAATAACAAAAGATTTTGTAGTTACTCATCAGCAATTTGCAGATGACAACCTTCTCTTGGGGGCAGCAAACTTAAAGGAAGCCTCTCGTCTCAATCAAATTTTAGAAATGTATGGAAGGGCTTCAGGCCAGTTTAGAAACAAGGATAAAACTAAAGTTTACTTCTTCAATACTCCAATTTTTTTACAGACCAAAATTCTCAGAATTCTAAACTGCAAAGATGGATGTCTTCCATGCACTCACCTGGGCATTCCAATAGACCGAGGTCTAAGGAACTCAAAATTATGGGATCCCTTAAAACTAAAAGATGAACAAAGTGCAAATTCCTGGAAGGGCAAATGGCTCTCTTGGGCAGGAAGGCTAGTGATGATCCAAGTAGTGATCTCAGCCCTTCCTATTTATCTCTTATCCATTTTATCCTTAATAGCTAGTGCCAACTCCTTCATTATTAAGAAGATGAGAACTTTCTTCTAGAAAAACACTCAAGAGAAGAATAAAATTTCTTTAATAGCTGGGGACAAAATCATCAAGCCCAGGTCAATGGGTGGCTTAGGCATCAAGGACCTAAAATTGCAAAACATAACCCTAGGGGCTAAATTAGTCTAGAAGTTCATAACATGGGTTAGAATGCTAGGAACAAAGTATCTTCTAGACCAGAACCATCTCAACATCTTGAGATCAAGTAATTTTTCCAAGGGGTCCAGAACTTGGAACTTTGTCATCTCCTATAGAAATTTGGTTTGAAATTTGATTTCTTGGGATATTCATGACTACTCATATAGTCTATACAGGGAGGACTCTTGGGGTGGCTATCCACCTCTGGAAAATTTAATCCATATCCCTGTTGCAGAACATTGGTTCAAACAACATTGGGGTTCCCAAGTTGGAGACTATTTGGAAATGGTCGACTTGCCAAACCCACAAGACTAGAGATGGAAAACAATGGAGGGCCTACCAATTCCAATAGAAGACCTAGATAAACCTCCTAGGACTTCTAGAAGCAAGAAACATCAGTCCCAGAAGAGGCGAAGACTCTCTTATCTAGGCACCATCCAAAACAGGGCAGTATAATTCAGAGGATGGATATAGAATTCTAGTTAGGCTTGCAAATCAGTGCAACCAAGATATCCCTTTGAAGTTGTTTTGGAGCTCCAAAGTCATTCCAAAAGCGGGCATCTTTACATGGATGGTCTTTAAAAAAATAGATTCTAACTGTAGAGAAGTTTACAAGAATGGGCTACGAAGGACCATCAAGATGCATTTTGTGTAAAGCCCAATCAGAGATAGTGGACCACCTTCTCTTGAATTTCCCCTTTGCTTCCAAATGCTGGGGATGGCTTTGTGCCAAGTTAGGTCTGATTATAGCCCTTTCGAATGACATCAAGTCCTTAATTCAAAGTTGGCCCCTTCCTATAAAGGAGAGCTCTCTATGTCAAATTATGGAAGTGTCCCCGTCATGCTTAATCTAGGAAATCTGGAAAGAAAGGAACCGAAGGTTATTTGAAGGCAAAGCTAGGAGGAAGGAGTCAATTTTGAATTCAATTAAATTGGCAATAGTGGACTTAGTCAATTGCAAAACAACATTTTCTTTGGATCAGCCCAAAGTCTTTTCTTCATGGGACGAAAATATCAAGCTAAAGTGGCAAGGAATTAACATCCCTTTTTCCTTTGGTAAAAAAATCAATGCTAGGAAGGATGCAATCTAGTCCCCCCCCAAAGCCGGAGTGGGTGAAATTAACCTTTGATGGGGCCTCAAGAGGCAATCCTGGCCCTTCTGGAATTGGTTATGTTATCAGAGATCAATCAGGAGTAGTTATTGGGAAAATGGCAAAGCTAATTCCCCCAGACACCAATAACATAGAAAAATTCACTACATTGCTACTTGGCCTAAATTTAGTGGAAGGAGACTCAAAGATAGCAATAAATGCAATAAGGAAAAAAAAAACCCAAACTAGAGACTTCAAGAAATATTAGAAAAAATCTTAGAAAATTTGAAATTACTTAAGCAATTGGAGGCCAAACATATCTACAGGGAAGTGAATGTAGTGGCAGATGCCTTATCAAAAATAGAAGCTCAAGGCTCTTTCAATCATTGGTGGTCTCAGAGTTTTCAGGTTTGTGGTAAAGCAAATTAGGTCACCTAGCTAGTTTTTGCCTCTGTGGAGTTTTGGGGTTGCTCTCTGTCAACCCGATTGAGGAATGTAGATTTCAAATTTGAATGTTTCTTACCCGCTTTCCTTTGGCGGTTTTCGCTAATAGCTATTTCGTTTACTCAAATTCATGTGCCCACTTAAACCTGGGGTTTATGGTGGGTCTGGTTTAGCTTTGCTAGCATCTTGTTAAACCTAACTATGTCTTCATCTATCTATTCTTTTTGAAGCTCCAGCTGGCTCCCATTGTCATTCTCTACATTTTGTATGAGTTATCCATAGGTTTCTCTTTTCATCTATGCTTGGGAAGATTTGGTTTGATCAGGACATTTATCCTTCGCCACCTTTGTGGGAGCCTTTAATACTCATCTGCTCCTCATTATTAGGTGTTGATACATGTGCCCATTTTTCCTGCCAAAGTTTCTTCTACACATAGCCTTCATTTCTTCCTGCATAATCTACATTTTTCTCTCTGGTTTCCTTTCTCGCTCGTCCTCTCTTCTTTGATCATAATGGCTTCTGAACCACCATTTGGATTCATCATGAGCGTCTACCCAAGGCCATTCTCATGCTTTGGTGCAAACACTCTTATTTCCCTCAACACCTCCACTCGTCAGGTTTCTTTTAGAAGGATCATGGATTTGAGACTGAAGCATCTCCTCATCGATGCAGACCATCCATTTTTGCTTGTAGTAAAAATGATCCTAGGCAGTGGCCATTTGAGCAGGGAAGAGTACCCGTAAGACAATACCAGCATCTCCTCTAGGTTCATGGCTTCTCTATTGGACCAAAAGCTACCCAGGCAAGCTGTCTAGAGCCTTACACATGAGCTTTTTCTTGAGGAAATCCTTTAGGAATTCCAAGAAATCTTGAACAAGGCCCTCCACGATTCTAAGGCACCTCAACCAAGCGACCGGATTCTTTTCAATGCTCACGGAGAGCTCATCAAATACTACCCTTTCCTACTTGATCTAAAAGGAAAAGAGTTGGATAGGCATAGGATCTTTGCTGGAGTTGTCTTGAGCTATCTTAAATGGAGGTTTTTGGGAGACGATCTAGCGGCCATATTGAAAGAGGAGGACCTCTTCCAGTTTGCAAATTTGAATGGAACTCTACCCATGAAAGCTGCAGATGCAGACCCACAAGCTAGACAGAGTTGCAAAGGTGGTTCGAGCAGAGGCCGTAGGGGATCAGGTCGTGTCCAAGGTCATCTAGTAGGCAAAGGCCATGGAAAAGCAAGAATTGAGCTGCACCAACCCAACCCTCCCACTGCAAGCTAGGATCTCTTTTGTTGTTGTGTCAATATCCCTTATCGTTGCTTAACATATAATTGTATAAAGTTTATTTTGGTTCCTTTTAATTACACTTAAATACTCTCATTTTGGGTAGTTGGGAATCTACCATAATTGTTTTTAGCCCATTTTCTTCAAACTGCTAAATTTTTGATAGCTCTGTTAAAATGGTTAAACTATAAGCTTAATGGTTTCCTACATGTTGAGGAAATCATGTCTTGCTGGGTTTACTGAGAATAGGTTTTTTCAATGGAAATTGGGATAATTTTATGTGTTCTAAAATTATCTAGACTATAATCGGGATGGTTTCATCTATACTATAGACTAATTGAACTTAATGAAATTATCCCAATTCCTATATTCTAGATGCAACTTAATTAGAAAGTTGTCATGAGCTAGGGATGTGGTTTGTAGAATTAATAGTATTTAGTACATGTCCTCACCTATTAAGTGTTTTAAGTTTTCTTTTTGTTTTGAAAAGATTCTTGAGCAGAAAAGGGTAGTCATCCCATATCTCAAATTGTGTGTAAATGATATATTTTTTATTTTTTCTATATATGACATTTTTTCGGCTTTAGAATTTGGTTGATTATTTTTTAACAATATATGACCTAGTATTAATTAAAAAAATATTTGTAACATTTAACAAATTAATTTTTCTTACAAAAAATTTGCAAGCACGACAAAAATAGCTTCTGACTACGCCAGAGATGATAAAGGACATACACATGATTTTCAGCTGTTATAAAAGCTTAATGTATTTATTCTAATTATTTAATTTCCTTGAGGAGAAAGTATGCGAAGAGTAAAGGTTATTATCTTTATTTTCTTTTATTTTTAATTTTTTTCTTTCTTTTGGGATCTATTCTAATTCGCTTTCTATATGAGAGAACATTATTGTACACTCCTACATCTGTAACAATATAGCTTGGTCCTTCATAAACAAAGATAACTATTCTACCCATATGTACTCTCTCCTGACTTATACATTTTAATCTTATGTAGAAATATATATAAATTTTGCAATTTCTTTGCCAAATTGTTCTAATAATTTATTTAGATTGTTAAAATCTAATATAATAAAAAATTTCTCAAATAAAACACTCTAACTACAAACATTCTAGAATTGTAAATCATAGTAAACCTATATAAATATTATCAACAACTGCTCAACCAATAAATCAATTTAAGAGGCATGAACCATCAAAGAGAAAAATTTAATAAGAGAACAACAAATGCAACAGATTGACAAAACAATATTGAGCCACTCAAAACAACTTCATTTAGTTTGAATTTTAGATTTACTCTATTCAATCAAAAGGTAGAATACAATCAAGCTGAATAATGTTGCACTCTTTCACTCTTATTAAAGATGTAATGGTTTCATATACTTAGAAACAAGTGGGAATGATTATATTTTATTCAAAGTAATAAAATAATACTTATACAAAAACTGAAACATGCATGCATTTACCTGTCATCTACATGTCAAATTTATTCAAAAATAATTTTTTGTTTACGGATATTTGTATGTCATTGTAGAAGCCTCTCGGTATTTTATATATATATATATATATGAGAATGTTGGTGTGTATTGTTGTATACCCATATCAATATACCCCTCTACATTTTATTTAATTCCTGCAAGAAGATTGAAATTCCTTTTGCAAAGAGTCATGCAGTAACATATCTGCAACTTTTAATTACACAATATGTAGTATGTAACTATGATGGGTATTTTATGGTTATTGAAAAACTTTTGGGTTAAAATCTACTTTTGTATATGATACAAGTTCTATGATTGCAGTTGGCCTTGAATGTTTAATGCCAAAAAAAAAAGTGATGCTTGGTTGTGATCTAATAGTTTGAAATTAGCAACAACACAAGAGACAAATAATTTATGTGGAGAAATATTTTAGGAAAAAGTCTAAAGTTCATATTAAACTTCAAAAGGGTTTTACAAAAATACAAACTTCTTTCACAAAAATTTGATAGCACTTTGTTACTTCGACAACCTATAAAACAACTCACCTTCTACTATCACAACTACTTCTTTCATAGAAGAGCATGGGTCAGAATGGCACTATCATATTTCAAAATAAGAGGAAAAAACCACCTACAAAAATAATACACCCCAACTATCACAAATTTTTAAAATATAATAAAAAAATCATGTACTAGAATCACATGATCTTCACATGGTTTCTTAACCCACAACCAATCAAATTTGACCAATAATGAGTGCTTATCAACAATGAGTGCTTCATTGCTCTAAAATAGCTTCAACAGCTAACATGCACAGCATACAAACCTCGATGAACAACTCTAGAAGACATGCAAGTGACTTATGTCAACATGTATAGACATGCAAGTCTAATTATACCCCTCTCAAAGTAAGCACATTAAAGGAGTATTCTCTTAATATGCTAGATAACTGCTACTGATGATTGGATCCATCTCTAGGAATGTAATTATAATTCTTAATAGGTGAATTAATATTAATTATTTTTGTCACAGGTTATTCTAGACATTCAAGAACCCATTTGAAGTATCATGAAGACACATGAAAATGAGTAAAAATTGCATGGTTAATGTTATCTATCCTAACAACTATAAGGCTATACAAGGTTTCTAAGGGATATTTTTTATATAATCAAAAGTATATCAAGCTTGATTCTATGAAATGAGATGGTATATCTAATAGATTGGTGCAAGAGGGTAATTGCTTCTACTAATTCTCTTTGCAAGTAATAAAGTTTTTATAAGATTACCCATTAATGGAAACAATCCTCCAAATGTGAGAGTCCTTAATTATGTCTCAAATTTTTATACCTCATTGGAACACAATGGTTTAGATCAACCCCTTTGTGATGAAGTCTAAGGCAAGCCTACTAGAGGAAAGACAATTAAAGTAGTTTTGATCTCTAAGATTGTATTGTGATGAAAGAATAGATCATACATTTTGTGACATTGAAAGTGATAAAAGATTAAAAAAATTGTATTTTTGTCATTTTTAAGATCACTTTTATCATGTAAAGAGAGAGCATACCCATAAATTTGTCCTTACAAGCATGACACAAAATGTCAATTCTCTTAAAAAGTAAAATGTAAACCTAAATTTAGTAGTAAATTATGTATCCTTTAACAAGAAAGCCTATAAAAAATGTGTTAGTGGTTTCTTAAAAAAAAATGGAAATAGTAGGAAGCTATAAGAAAAAGTGGGTAAGGATACAAAAGACAATTAGTCAAATGCTCAAACCTAGAAGGGAAATGATAGAATTTTAGATATATAACAGATAAACCATGCTCTTCACCTTTCCTACATACTGAAATTTTGAAAAAAATCTTCCTATGACAGAGATGTCAATTGAGGATGGGGGACCTTGTAGATACCAAGAATATGCATTCTGATTGGAGTGACCATGTATCCATGTGGGACAAGAATAATAAATCCTTGGAAGTTCTCCCCTAGAAAATATTTCAACTCTGCCCCCTCTAATAAAGTATTAGAGGCTAGGTCAGATGGCATTGGAGATCTATCAAAAATGAAACCATTTTTTGATGGAGTGGCCCCCACTTCTTGGGTAGATAAACTCATTGGAAGAAACAACAACTCTTCTCATAGCTATGCATCTTCTATAGTCAATTTTTTGGAGAGGTATTGGAGATTTCCCTTCCAAACACTTTCATGAACAAATATACTCTTGATCTATCAACCACCCTTATTGGTAAGTTTTACACTTTTTGATCAAATGTTGAGTTAGTTCACTAATGGGTTTATAATGTGTGGAAGCTAAAGGGGAATGCATCAATTAGTGCAATGGTAGATGGATTATTCATATTTAGATTTTCTATTAAGTAGGATATGGTCAAATTCCTATCAGAGGGACCTTAGTTTCTTTAATAGAGAACATTATAATGGTATTTCCCCTTCATCAACAAAATCATGGGTTTGATCTATCATAGATCTAGGCCAAGTTGCTCATACTAGGGTTTATTTTCTAAGGCTTCACCTAGAGTACTAAAGTCTAAATATCCTTAAGAGTATTGTGGATTTCTTTGAAGTTTTGATCACCATTTATAAAGTAACTTTGAAAAAATCTTGTTCATCTTTCCTATATTACGTGTGAATGTTGAAGTAAACAAGCCTTTACCCTAGACTAGCACCCGGAAATCAAAGTTTGGAAAATGGTGTCATCCCATTCTCTATGAGAATGATGTTTTTTTTTACAAAGACTATAATAGGTTTTTCCACCTAGCTTATATATGTTATATCCCCTCTACCCATAATCCAAACAAGAATGATAATGAAATAGTAAAAGCTCCTCTAAATAAATGTTAGATTGGTGAAAGCTCAAAATATTTAAATCAAGGTCTTCTCCAAAATAAGACTCAAGCTCAAAATAAATCCATTTTAAAAGTGTGTAACTATGATCCCATAGTGCAAACTAAGACCCAAAATATAGTTAATCATGTTTCTACCTTTAAAATTAACAAATAAATCCAAGACGATAATCATATAAACAATAGAAGAAAGAAAAGATGGACCTAACTATTAGGGATAAATCTAATGAGATGAAATATCAATACCCAAACAATGAATAATAGGCAAAAGTAAAGAGGGACCAGTTGAGAAAGACAAAACCTTTTAGATAAATCTCCCAAATTAAAATAAATATGGAGGAAAATTACAAGTGGAGTTGTTAGCAAGACAAAGGACCAAGACCAAGGCTAACTTCAACTATTGCACACAACATACGATATAGAAATAAACCTCTAATTGTTATATCCCCTCTACCCATAATCCAAACAAGAATGATAATGAAATAGTAAAAGCTCCTCTAAATAAATGTTAGATTGGTGAAATCTCAAAATATTTAAATCAAGGTCTTCTCCAAAATAAGACTCAAGCTCAAAATAAATCCATTTTAAAAGTGTGTAACTATGATCCCATAGTGCAAACTAAGACCCAAAATATATTTAATCATGTTTCTACCTTTAAAATTAACAGATAAATCCAAGACGATAATCATATAAACAATAGAAGAAAGAAAAGATGGACCTAACTATTAGGGATAAATCTAATGAGATGAAATATCAATACCCAAACAATGAATAATAGGAAAAAGTAAAGAGGGACCAGTTGAGAAAGACAAAACCTTTTAGATAAATCTCCCAAATTAAAATAAATATGGAGGAAAATTACAAGTGGAGTTTTTAGCAAGACAAAGGACCAAGACCAAAGCTAACTTCAACTATCGCACACGACATACGATATATAAATAAACCTCTAATTCACTTTAGGCGAATATCCCATCTTTGAAATAATATATGATAAAATTTTAGTTGATATTTAAAAGATAGAATAGAAGAGATAGAATAAAGGAGATATAATATAGAGAGATGATATGATTGTTGATAGAATAATAGGGATTCATTTTGAGATAAAAGATATAATACAATGATGTTGGTAGTCCATTTATTTGTGTTATGACTAGAATTTATGTATGTTTATGATCGGATGATTTATTGTCTTTGTTAACTTTTGAATCTACCAGTTTTACTTGCTATGTCCTTTAGGGTAAAAAGGCTACACTAAAATATATATTGGGGTAGATATCTCTAGACTATAGTTGCCCTTTTCTCTTGCTAACATTAGTTCAATTGCTAGGATTGTGGAGTGAATGGTGAGGAAATTTTTTGTAGAAAAGGAAGACAAAATGATTTATGCCAGACCCTAAGGGATACTTCTATGAGAAGGGGTAAGAAATCAAGGGATGATGAAGGGAAAGGGGGTGAGATTTGAAATGACCCCTAAAAAGGTGCAACTATTAAAGTTTTGAAGAGTCGAGAGGTATATATGTGAAGATATGGAGAATACCAAAACCAAGTACCATGAAAAACCAGAAGAATAAGAGGAGAAGAGAGATTAGAGAATTGATTGTTGAAGAAATGGGCATGAACATTAGTGAAGAAAAGAAATCCAAACTCACGAAGGAGAGGAAATACATTAAAAAATATTGACAGAAATAGAAGAGAGGTAGAAAGAGAGAGTCAACAACTTGGAAAAAGAAAATGTTAAAGGGAAAATCAAGCAGACTAAAGAGGGTGTTACTAAGTGGACTAACATGGGTGCAACCAATGATAGAAAAGGGAAAGAAGGGAAAAGTCATAGTACTCACCAAATAGGACACCAAGACCAAGAAGCAATTAGTAGTAACAACCTAAGAAGAAGACTTGGAAGAGAAAGAGTATTTCCACACAACCAAGTAGCAACATAACCAAACAATTAAGAAAATTAGGAGGATATTGGAACAAGAGAAGAATAGGGAGAATGAACAAACAGATTATTTGACTGGTCAAGAAGTGAAGATTCTAAAATAGATGACATATATTGTAAGACAATATTATCTCTTATGAAAATTCAGAGAAAATTAAATCAATTTAGAAAGTATGAGGATAAGAAGGAAGTACTACAAGATAGATGCATTACAAAAAATTGCAAGACAATGTTAATCATAATTTATCTCTATATTCATCATCATGAGATTAGTAGAGTAATAGTGGACTTAGGAGTAGATATAAATTTATTGCCAAGGAGGATATGGCAGTACTTGGGGAAACTACTTGAGCCAACTCCTTATAGCAAGAGTTTCGTGAACAAAACAAGATTGAAAACTTTGGGGACTTGGAGAAATGTTGAAGTTTACATCCATCACATAAAATATTTTGTGGATTTTGAAGTGGTAATAGTGAAAGAAACTTTTGATTCATTCAATGCATTACTTGGATTGAGGTGATTTGTTGATGCAAAGGTAGTAATTGATGCTTTTCTATTGCACATAGTCAAAGGATAGTACATATTCATTCAAGAAAAAGTCTAGAAGAAAATTATGTGGAGGAAGTAAATTCAATAATCTATGAGGATGATGATAGGAAAATCAATACCATAGCCAAATTATTCTCTACTAGAAGAGAATAAGAACACAAATTAGAAGGGGAAATTTAAACCAATAAGATAGATAGGACCATAGATAGCAAGGCAGTCCTAAAGACATGGATGAATGAGGTATCATAGGTGTATGAGTACCACATGATCTTTGGCTACCAAAGGGTGTTTTTAGATAGGAGACTTGCAACAAAAGTGTCACCAAAAGGAGATTTTGTTGAATAAGATGCATTTGATGAAGACTCCAAAAAGGAAGAATTGGTTAAGAGGAATTACTAGAAGACATTTACACTAATAGAAAAAGTGATCAAGAAGAAGTATCTCCTCAAGATGGTCCAATTTGAAGAGGCATATCCAACACCACACTATCAAAATATTCAAATGTTGGGGACTTGTAGGTATATATTGAGCAATTTGAGAAGACTTTTATAAATTAAGGCAATGGGCTATAGATTTTGAAACACACAATGATCTCTAATTGCATGTTGGTTGAACACACATAAGAATACTATCAAGTTATGAGAAGTTTTAAAGATCTTAATCAAAACTAGATACCCACCAGAGAAACAATAATATACAAACATTCCAAATTATGATTAATATAGACTACCACTAAATAATTTGGACATATGAATTCAATGCTAGGAGGAAAGGTATGTGTGTGACAAGAGAATATACATATAAGTATTTTATTAGATGTCCACACCAGTAGCACAAAATTAGAACATCAATCAAAAGTGGAGGAGACAAACCAAAATATGGTATGAGATAACCTGAAACTTTCTACATGCATTTTCTTTTTATAGTGAAGATATACAGAACCATGTCACATTAAAAATAATGAAAAAAATTATGTTTAATCTAGTAGAGAATAACGAATTGGAACCGCACCAAATTCCCCCTACCTCTCCCCCTGCCACCCCCTAAGGAAGAAGGCATTTATAAACATGTAGAATGACTAGAAATGAAAACATCTAGAAGTAGACAATGATATAAATCTTTGCATGATGATGAGGAACTAAAGTATTTAGATATTAAGATTGAGACAGGTTAAAGGGAGATAAAAGAGCGTATTGAGTACAAGGGAAAATACTATAATAATATGGTAAAATTGAGGGAGTAAAACATTGCATTGTAAGGAGACCCTAAACTAATCAAAATAGGGGACTATTGGAATGAAAAGATAGTGGCACAATTAAAGGAAACTCAATCAAATTATCAATACCTGTTTCCTATGAAATTCATAAAGATGAAATTAATTAAAGAGGAAGTAGTAACAATGAAGATCCAGTTGAAGGATGGATCCAAACCAATCTAGAAGAGGCCCTATTAACTAAATCCTAACATGAAGAAGAAGGTGGATGAAAAATTGGTTAAGATGCTAAATACTAGAATTATCAAACCAATAAATGATGTGGAATGGACAAGTCATATGGTAATTCAAAAAAAGAAGACATGAGAGATAAGGATTTGTGTAGAGTTATAGGATTTGATTAAATCTTATATTCATGATCCATACCCTACACCATTCATAGGAAGAGATCTTGGAATCAGTTGGCAAGAGAGAAATGTATTTAGTTATGGATGGATTATCTACATACCATCAAGTGAAGATTAGGGAAGAAACTCATCCAAAGACAACCTTTAGAAAAAAGTGGGAATATAACATATATATAATGATGAATTTTGGATTAGAGAACACTCCTATAGTATTCAGACAAATAATGATAAATAGTTTCAAAGACTAGAATAGATTTTGTAGAGGGCTACATGCATGATTGGACAATAAACATATTAGTAAATTATCATATTTGGGCTCTCTCCATGATGCTAGAAAGATTTAGAAGTATGTCGATATCAATAAATACAAAGAAATGTGTGTTTGTGGTACCCATGGGGACGTTGTTACGCTATTTTATATTGAAGGAAGGATTGATGTTAGGCCTTATGAAGGTTACTCTAATATTTAACATATTATGACAAAAGACTGCACCAAAAGTGAAGACATTTTTGGAATATAGTGGATACCACCAGAATTCATTAAGGTGTATGCTAGGATTATCACACTTATGGAGGATCTGTTGAAGAAGAAGAATGACAAAATTATAGCTTGGAATGATGAAGTGCATAAGGTATTTGATATTCTAAAATGAAATATTGTAGAAGCACCTATTATGACATTCCTAGTTTGGAATACACCATTTCTTGTTCATGTCGATGCTTCCAAAATAGCTATAGGAGTAGTGCTAGCTCATCCCAAAGGGAATAAAGATCATCTAATTTCATTTGCAAGATGAAAGATATCTCCTGTTGTAGCATCATAAATTGTACACCCTTGCTAGGGTGGTACAATTTCGCCCTTGGTTAGCACCCGACTTAGTGTGTTTTGCATCTTGCATTTCTAATTCCCTTTAAAATTTTAATTAATTCATTTAATTAAATCTAAATTCAAATTTCATCACTTCATACATTATAAAGTTGGGCCCTTTTACTGTAAGTGCGCCCCTTTTGTTTTATTCCTTCAATGAATCATTAAATCATAAAACCTAATTATGTCTTATTTTGACCTTTAAGGCCCAATTTCGCATGTCAAAACATCTTGGAATCATATATAACTTTGGGATTCAATCTAATATCATCATATCTAATGAACCTGAAAATTTGGAGAAAAGTTGGTCGGACCATGTGCAAGTGCAACACGGTCCTCGACATTTTTCCCAAAATTTTGAGAGCGTGATTCTATGATATTATAATGCTTAACCCCAAGAAATTTGGTAGAAAATTAAAATCCTAGGTTGGCCCAAAGATTAAATTAAGATCTAGGTTTTCATAAATAAGAGCTCTCTTTCTTCATTTGATGACATCTAGTAAAAAATATTTTGGAGTAAGCACGAGGAGCGTTCTATGCAGCGAAAGAGAAGATCTTTTGGAGTATTCAAAAATATTCAAAACCATTTATCAATTAGTCATTAAGAATTCTTTCATCAATTGGGGGCTTTTGAATATGTAGGAAAACAATAGGAGATAACAGATTGAAGATTGGCTTGTACCTCTCCCCTGGGGTTGGGTATGATTTCATGTTGTTTCCATATCTTTGTATCAGATTCATTACATCAATTTGATTTGCGTTTATGCTTTAGATCACTTAGTATCATTGATTCTGATAATTTACTTTGTCAATTAAAAGCATTTAAGGTTTACTCTTGGAAGCATAGGGTTACTCTAGATTGTTTGCATTCATCATTTTAGGGTCTTTCACACACACAAGATTCTTGCACATACTATTTTAATATACAAATAGACTATTTGTTGAGGTGGAAATAACCAAAATAGGGGTTTGAATAAGGCAAAACCCCATATAGCCACACAAAACCCTATTTTCAGTTATAGGTGCAGGTACGAGATTCGGTCATTGCTACAAATTCCAGGACCGATAGACCACACAAACACAGTCTCAAGGGTCAAATTTGAGCTAAATTCACTGGGATAGGGGCATGGTGCCCTATTATTCCCATTTTTAGGTAGATATTGGTAGGGCAGCAGTTCAGGACCTTCAGATCCCAGCCTATCAATTGCAGCTTCTAGTTTTTAGAATCAGGACAGGGGCGTGGCACCCCTCTCCCCGACATTTTGACTCATATTTCTGGAACAGGTGCACTTCTAAATTCATCTCCTAATCTATACTTTTTAGTTATATATCATTTAGTTTTAGTTCTACATTTCTATAATAGGGTTGCTTGTGTATACTTGCATTCTAGATTGATCATTCAAATCTGCACTTTCCATTACTTCCACCTCTCATTTACAACAAATGAATAGAAACCATAAGGGTTAATCCTTGGCTCTCTCTTCCAAGAAGTAACCAAAGTGTGTTACATCCATAGGCTCTTTTGTATTCCATAATGCATACATGAGAGTGGGATTAAGGCTTGTTTGTTTAGTCTCACTTTTTCCCCTACACATTTTTGGTAAACCCGGCATGAATCCAATCTTACTTTCATTGCATTGCATTATTATATCTAGATTTTATATCTTTCATTTTCTTTATAAACATAGAATTCCAAACAAAAAAGTGAAAATTCCTAAAGAAGAAAAAAAAAGATTTCCTTTATTTGTTTGCATTGTGTGTTTAAATATCATTCAATTTCCATTTCAAACTGTCAGATTTTTATTTTCAATATTTTTTTGATGATGTATGGAATTATATTAATTATGATTTTAGCAAGGATGAATTAGATGAATTTCTAGATTAATTTTTAAACCCTAAGTCTTCTAAACCCTCATTTTGTCAAAACCTAGTCAACCTTGTTACTATGGCATTTCATGGTGATGAGAAAGATAAGTTGATTGATTCCTCTCATGGGTACATTCCTATCAACTCCTCCACTGAATCTATCAACATGGTTATAATCTACAACAATTCCCTCTATGAGGAGATGTCTCCTTTTGAATCAAAAGATAGACCTTTCAATCGATATGACCATGCCTTTTTGGATGATTCCCTTGATGACTTTATGTCTTTGTCCAAATCTTCAAACAAAAACAATACATCTAAAGGGTTAATCAATATGATAAATTTGAATTAACATAGAAAGCCTCTTTTTATATTCTAAGGTTCTTATCCTTCTTCAACTTCACAACTTCCCACTCAACCCCTTTTCACTATTCAAGGTTGATATAGTCAGGATTCCTTTAGTACTCCTAACAAACCTGTCATTACTGTGCAAGGAGGAAATCCCACTAACCTTTAGGATCATAATTCTTCCTGGCATAGTGCTCAAATAAGTTGTATTATTCCATCAATTTTCTATCAATTATATCATAAGCTTTAGTAGACACTATTGTAAAATCACCAAAACTTAGTGTTTTAGGTAGGAAGGTTTGTTTGCACAGATCCACAAAATGTATATCATTTGACACACTCAGCTGCCTTGCAAGCTCTAAGTAGGCTATTATGTCTGGAACTAATTTAGGCAACATATAAGGGTTTCCTTCAAATCTATATATTCTAAAACATGTGAAATATTTGTTTACAAACCAATCTCCCCAATTATGGTGAACAATTCACCTTTCATCACAATCCTTAGGCCTTAAAAATCTCTTAATTCCATCAGAGATAGATCCTTCACATGTAACCCCATATATCTTGTATAGTGGTTTCACTATAAGTTCTTCAAACTTAATATAATTGGATCTCATATACCAAGAATCCCAAAGAGATGTCCATAATTGCATGGGTTGTTCTTCACCTTCCCTATTTTTTGTATTCAATTTTAAATCTTCTGGCCACAAACCCTTCACATGTCCATAGAACAAAACCAAATTCATTAACGGTGAATAAAATTTGAAGGTATGGTTCCTATTATCTTTAAGGTTTAGAAAACTTTCATGTAACTTCTCTATCAAATATGCAACATAGTCAAAAGGCCTGGGCTCATACATTTGTATGTCAAAAGCTAAAACAAATCACCCAGTACTCACCAAATCAGGCACCTCAACTCCTCCTACTTGCCCACATGACATGTATGTATACTACAAGTAGTGTCTAAATAAATCAATTCTTAATAGTGGCCCATCTTCCTCATTCAATTTCTCTGGTTGCCTTTTATGAATAGAAATTTTTCAACTAGTGTATGTAGTGTCCATCCTAAGATATTCTTCCTCTAACTCCCCAAAGCACAGGGGTTTGTCAGGGTTGGGATGTAAATTAAAAACTTCATTCACAGTACCCATGGAAAACCTAATGAATGCATCACCATTTGGGAATTGAATGTATCTCTTCACAAAATTGTAATTTCTAACTAGAACCTCCAACAACCTTATGTTCACAAAGATATTTGTGATAGTTAACTTACCCAAATTCATCATCCAAGGATTACAAAGAGAAATTTCTTTGTTTGTTCTCGGATAGTGGAATAGGAACAATTTGTGTCCCCTCACCTTAGTCTAGACATCCCTGACCTCTTTATATCTATCTTCCAATTGGTCCCTTCCAGGCAGGTGTTGCTGCGACCTTCTAGAATATGGGCAAGGTGCTTGCATTTGTTGAATCATGTATTGATTTAGTCTTCTAACAGGAGGCACATCCTATGTCTTAGTCTTCTTTACCTTAGATTCTGAGCTCTTTGCTGCCCTTTTCTTTCTAGTTGAACTTGAAGCGTCTATCTCTGTAATCACAATTCTTTGCTCTGGTTTTCAGAAAATCAATGTATTTTCTCTGTGGATTATCTTTTGCTTGTGTGACACTCGGATTAGGAAATTTTAGTTTTTATGCCCAATGCATCTACATATAGATTTGCATTGATGATTTTCTCATAAAATTGCCTCGTGTGAACCGTAGATGTACCTATTGTAAGCATTAAATAAGAAATCACTATTTTTTATTTGAATTGAGATATGGTAACGGCTCAACAACATCTATCTCTTTGAAATATATTTATGTTTGGCAGAACCTGTATAACCCTTCTTTTATTTTGGTACTTTACTCTCCTTTATCAGGATATCCTTAGCTGATAACTTATCTTTTGTTATATTGGTGTAAGTCAACCCAATACTCCCATCGGGCGTCGAGTTAGATTATTATATGTCATAGAGATGAGCATTGTTTCCCCGATGACTTTCTCCTTTGGTACAGCTCTTCCTGTTGTAATAAGTTCTATTGTCATAGGTCTTCCTGATGACATCCTCATTCCACTTAATCGACCAACTCTTCCACCAAGTATAGGGATAGCTTGGAATGAATTACAATGATAGGCAAAGCTTTCCCGATGAAGTATGTTCCATTGGTACATGCTTTATCGATGTATTTTTTGGGCATCAAGGTAACTCAAAATAACATATCCCAATCCCTTTGGTTATGTCAATGACCTTCTTTTCATTATAACCTTCATCGACGGATTTTATTTGTTGCCTTTATCGGTATATGATACCCTCATCAAATGTTGGTTTGTTTTGTTCAAATATTCTTATTGGGATAACTTAACCTGATAATGAAATTTTTAATAATTTGCAACTTTTACTTCTTCTTAGGAATACAAATATTAATAATCTGCTTAATGGATTCAATTTAAATTAAGCAAAACCTCTAACATACATAGAAGCTCTTCTTTTTCTCATAATGTTCCCTAAGATGCTTTTGAAATATACATTTGGGCAAGACTTGTCAAAGTGAGATCTCATCCATGTCAACCATCACATAAAACCCACTAGTAACTATTCTTATGATAGAAAGTGTTCAATGTATAAAATCAAAAGAAAAAATATAAGAGAATAGCATTTTTAAGAGTATAATTAGTTTGAAAAATTGTATGCTAATAGATCTTATCAAAGTGCTTTGACATTGTTGTAATATAGTTGCTACTCTTGTGATCTGTCAATGACTATTGTTCATGATGTTACTGTGTTGAATTTTGAATGGTTTTGGTTCGTTTTGTAATTTTTCTATGTTTAAGTATTTCAATTTGGTATATTATACTGAAACATCATTTCATAACTAACATTTCAAGTTTAATATAACTATTTCTAAGAAGAATTATGAATTTGTGACATTGTTTTGCTTAGTTTGTGAAGGTTATAGATTGAAGTTTTCATAGCCCAAGTTTTTTTGCCTGTGATGAAAGATCATGTTAGATAATATCAGCAAAGAACAAAATAAGGAGACAATTTCTAGATTGTGGTCTAGCTTGAAAAGGAAAGGTGATGCAAAATATTATTGTCCCTACAAAAATTGTAAGGGCTTAAAGACTAGAATACTTCTAATCACAATAGCTGATAAACATTGTAGGCAGCATGGTCACATTGGAGGGGGGCATGATTATCGTTCATTGGTAAGTTGTTCATTATATCATTTTAACAATTTTTTATTTTTTTAATAGGTAATGGGCCAAAGACGATGAGGTGTACATATCTTACCCGCTTTGGCATTTGAACTTGTGACCTCTCTTTTGAGAACACAAGTTCTCTACCACTAGGCCAACTTAGGTTGTACATCATTTTAACAATTTATATATGTAAGAAATCACTTGATGATGAGATTATGATCATGATCATGGTTTATTTATGTTGATCATTTTTAAATAGGTGGAGCACCCTAAGGCACACGAAATGGACTACCATAACCCGAAGAATGTGGTTTAACAAGTGGAGGAACATGGAGGTGTGAATATCAAAGTTGAAGATAATGATCCTATGAAAGAAGATGAACATGCGCCAGAAAATAGAATTGAAGATGATAGTGCAAATACATTGGTCCACGACATATTTAATACTTGCACAACTGATCATGATGATCAAGATGACTTTGATTTTGTTGATGATGTACGTCTACTTGAGAAGGCATATAAGCCCCTTTACGAAGGTTCCCAAATAGCTCTTCTCTCTGTTGTATTGTTGTTGGTGAACTTGAAGGTTATGAATGGTTTATCCAACATAACAATATCATGTATGTTAAGGTATACCATGATGGTATGATGAAAGAATAAGTATTAGGTAGAATACTGAGAGGGGGGATGAATCAGTATATTGAAAAATGGATACAAAGTTCCCAAACTCAAACTCAGTCAAACAAAGTAGACATATCTCAGTCAAGATCAATATTCATAGGAATACTTGACATTAACTGGTTTAACTTTTATGACAAATTTAATAGTAAATACCTTCAAGCTTGTAAACATCAACAATGCTTAATCATAACTCAACATATTCACCTCTCAATGCTTATACTTAACATGCCTTATCAGAAGTTAATCAAATCAACAAATAAGATCACTGCCATAAAAGCATTCACCACTTGACACAAATGTTTATACGTGGAAAACCCAAATAGGTAAAAACCACGATGAGATGGGACTCACAAGGATAGCTATCTAAACTCTTTCAAAGTTCGCCCTATTAGGAGCCAAATCCTTGTAGAGCTTCACAATAAGTTCTATTAAGAACTAATTTCGGATAGAAATCACCCGGTTAAGGGATTTACAAATATGCCTTGTTAGAAGCACAATACCCTATTAGGAGTAACCTTGATGGAGAATTTAATAATCCAAGCTAATGGACCACCTTGTTAGAGGATTTAATGAGTATCCAATTTTGTTAGAGCTTACCTGGTTAAGGGGTTTTACTTCTAGTGTAATTGTTAGAAAACAACAAGTTTCTTGATCTGTTTGAGTAAAACTATCTTTGCTTGATCAAATCCTTCTAAGCTTCGATCTTCCTTCACTCAAAGTGTAGATCCATTCACTAGTTGGGCAACAACACACTCAACAGGTTTTCTATCAACCTTGCCAACAACCTTTACAAACAACTTCATCGACCTTAAATACAAATCAATTAGGTTGGTAACACAACAACTTCATTTGACTTAGTTGGATTTGTGTGATGTTTTACTTCTCTTGTAGGCTCATTTAGAATGTTTTATGATGCTTCGTTGTTGAGTTTTTGCAGGTTTGATTACCTCCTGTGCTATTTAGATGCATTTATCCTCCTACTATGGCATTAGTTCGACATTTATCTGAGGTTGAGCAAGCTCATATTTACTTGTGCGGGTTGACTCATCTATTAAGAATACCTAATATCTATGTGAATCACAAAATGCTCACGATGTTAGTTGAGCAGTTCCATTAAGAGCATAACATGTTTCATCTATCGGTGGGGGAGTTGACTATTAGTCCCAAGGATGTATATAGGATCCTTTGTATCCCTTTTGTTGGGGATTAGGTGGATTATGATTCAGAGCACCTTTTAGGATTCCAAGAAGTGAGGCATGTCTTCAGTGATCCTAACATTTTGACTCATTCCATTAGTTGGGACATATTGGTGAGTAGGTACAGCGAGGATTTTCCTTTGGCATGTGTTCTAGCAGAGTTCATAGGCTATTTTTTAATGCTAGATAGAGGGAAGCAGGGTTTCACATGCGGATAGAGTCAGATGCTAGAGAGATTGATAGAGACCCCTCAGAGACTTGGTTGGGGTTCATGTTTATTGGCCCACATGTATCGAGAGATGCATGAGATCATGTACAGAGATGGGCGGAGCATGGCCGTTGGTGTGGGCTTGGGAGCACCTTCCCGTTTGTTGGCCCATAGTAGATGATAGTAGAGAGCCTGGGCACCTGATTATATATAGGTATGTTGGATATATTATGCAGCCCCATCTAGGCAAGATAGATTTTTTAAGAGAGCGGCTAGATGACCTGATAGTCATTGTATGGAGACTGTACAGAGGCTTAGAGCCATGTGATGACTGACAGATGGTTCGCGGGGACCTTTTTATTACACACCCTCTTATTGGGAGATCACAGACCATTATGGAGCAGTTCATTGTATCATGGATGATCAGGCAGTATGGTCGGCCTAAAGGGATCTCACAGGAGTTTATAGCATATGTGCATTATGTAGATGAGGAGAGACAGGGATGGTCTCCATGGTTGTCCTATGCTTTGGCAATGCAAGAGCTGACTGGTTTACATCGCCTAAGGTGGGATTATATTGGTGATGTGGCAGATGCGGGGTATTGCCCCAGTATAGAGATTGGTTTCAGTAGTATCTATTCCCTTGATTCACATATCCAGCAGAGCAAACTCCTCATATTGAGGATGTTGAGGATGATACCCCTGCACCGGCATAGGGATAGGGACAAGGCCATGGGTAGGGATAGGCATAGAGCGCTAAGGCTCCACGATGGAGTGGTGGTGATCCTAGTGCTAGTAGTAGCAAGGTGTCAGCTGATGTTGGATAGCAGAGGGGTGAGGGAGGATCCCTAGGGCATGTAGGAGTGAGATTAGATGGGACTGAGGAGGAGAAAATAGCTTCAAGATAGGTCTGGCAGCGACGGGATGAGCAGGGTGGAGCTACAGGTGGATATGGGGGTGGGGAGCTTGTGAGAGAGCAGGGGACTAATGCAGGGTAGTCGATGAGAGCACGTCTCGTAGAGCTGCAGTCACAATTGACAGGGCAGTTCATAAGCTATTTTTTGATGCCAGACAGAGGGCAATAGGGTTTCTAGTATGGATGGGGTCAGATGCTAGAGACATTGATAGAGACCCATCAGAGACTTGGTTGGGGTTTATGTTTATTGGCCCACATGTATCAAGAGATGCATAAGATCATGTATGGAGATGGGTGGAGCATGGCCACTGGTGTATATATTTTGCAGATGTGGGCTTGGGAGCACCTTCCCGTTTATCGATCCATAGTAGATGATAGTAGAGAGCCTGGGCAGCCGATTATATACAGGTATATCAGATACATTACGCAGCCCCATCTGGGCAAGGCAGATTTTTGGAGATAATAGCTAGATGACTTGATAGTCATTGTATGAAGACCGTATAGAGGCTTAGAATCATGGGATGACTAGCAGATGGTTCGTAGGGACCTTTTTATTACACGCCCTCTTATTGGGAGATCACAAACCATTGTGGAGCGGTTCATTGTATCACAGGTGATGAGGTAGTATGGACGGCCTCAAGGGATCTCACAAGAGTTTATAGCATATGCGCATTATGCAAATGAGGAGAGACAAGGATGGTCTCCATGATTGTCCTATGCTTTGGTGATGCAAGAGCTGACTGGTTTACATCACCTGAGGCGGGATTATATGGATGATGTGGCGGATGTGGGGGTATTGCCCTAGTATAGAGATTGGTTTCAGCAGCATCCATTCCCTCGCTTCATAGTTCCAACAGAGCAGGCTCCTCATATTGAGGATGTTGAGGATGATGCCCCCGCACCGGGATAGGGACAAAGACAATGCCATAGGTAGGGATAGGCATAGAGAGGTAACACTCCATAGCAGAGTGGTGGTGATCTTGGTGCTAGCAGCAGTAGGGTGCCAGCTGATGTTGAATAGCAGAGGGGTGAGGGAAGATCCCTAGGGCATGTAGGAGTCAGATTGAATGGGATTGAGGAGGAGAAAATAGCTTCGAGACAGGTTCGACAGCGGCGAGATGAGCAAGGTGGAGCTACAAGTGGAGATGGGGATGGGGAGCCTATGAGAGAGCAGGGGACTGACGCAGGGTGGTCGATAGAAGCACATATTGCAGAGTTGTAGTCACAATTGACAGGGGGATTTATAGGCTATTTTTTGATGCTAGACAAAGGGCAGCAGGGTTTCTAGTGTGGATAGGGTTGAATGCTAGAGCGATTGATAGAGACCACTTAGAGACTTGGCTGGGGTTTGTGTTTATTGGCCCACATGTATCGAGAGATGCATGAGATCGTGTACAAAGATGGGTGGAGCATGGCCGCTAGTGTATATATTTTGTAGGTGTGGGCTTGGGAGCACCTTCCCGTTTGTCGACCCATAGTAGATGACAGTAGAGGTAGCCTGGGTAGCCAATTATATATAGGTATGTCAGATACATTATGCAACTCCATCTGGGCAAGACAGATTTTTGGAGACAGCAACTAGATGACCTAATAGTCATTGTATGGAGACTGTACAGAGGCTTGGAGCCATGGGATGACTGGCAGATGGTTCGCAGGGACCTTTTTATTACACGCCCTCTTATTGGGAGATCACAGACCATTGTGGACCGGCTCATTGTATTACGAGTGATGAGGTAGTATGGCTAGCCTTAAGGGATCTCATAGGTGTTTACATAGTATGCACATTATGCAGATGAGGAGAGACAAGGATGGTCTCCATGGTTGTCCTATGCTTTGGCGATGTAGGAGCTGACTAGTTTACATCGCCTGAGGGGGGATTATATGGATGATGTGGTGGATGCGAGGGTATTGCCCCAATATAGAGATTGGTTTTAGCAGCATCCATTCCCTCGATTCACAGATCTAGTAGAGCAAGCTCCTGATATTGAAGATGTTGAGGATGATGCCCCTGCACTAACACAAGGACAGGTACAGGGCCATGGGAAGGGATAGGCACAAAGAGCTAAGGCTCCACGATGGAGTGGTGGTGATCCTGGTGCTAGCAGCAGTAGGGTGTCAATTGATGTTGGATAGCAGAGGGGTGAGGGCAGATCCCTAGGACATGTAGGAGTGAGATTGGATGGGACTGAGAAGGAGCAAACAACTCTGAGACAGGTTTGACAGTGGTAGGATGAGCGGGGTAGAGCTACAAGTGGAGATGGGGGTGGGGAGCCTATGAGAGAGTAGGGCACTGATGTAGGGTAGTCGATGAGAGCACATCTTGCAGAGCTACAATCACAATTGATAGGGCAGTTCATAGGCTATTTTTTTATGCCTGATAGTCATTATATGGAGACTGTATAGAGGCTTAGAGCCATGGGATGACTGGCGGATGGTTCGCAGGGACCTTTTTATTACATGCCCTCTTATTGGGAGAACACAGACCATTATGGAGTGGTTCGTTGTATCACGACTGATGAGGTAGTATGGCTGGCCTCAAGGGATCTTTCAGGAGTTTACAATGTATACGAGTTATGCAAATGAGGAGAGACAGGGATGGTCTCCATGGTTGTCCTATGCTTTGGTGATGCAGGAGCTGACTAGTTTAAATTGCCTAAGGTGGGATTATATGGATGATGTGGGGGTATTGCCCTACTATAGAGATTGGTTTCAGTATCATCCATTCCCTTGATTCATAGATCTAGCAGAGCAAGCTCCTGATATTGAGGATGATGCCCCTACACTGGCATAAGGACAAGGACAGGGCCATAGGCATGGATAGGCACAGAGAGCTAAGGCTCCATAGCAGAGTGGTGGTGATCCTGGTGCTAGCAGCAATAGGGTGCTAGCTGATGTTGGACAACAGAAGGGTGAGGGTGGAGCCCTAGGGAATGTATGAGTGAGATTGGGTGGGACTGAGGAGGAGTGAATAGCTCCAAGATAGGTCTGGCAGTGGTAGGATGAGCAAGATGGAGCTACAGGTGGATATCATGGTGGGGAGCCTTTGAGAGAGTAGGGGACTGATGCAGGCCGGTCGATGAGAGCACATCTTACAGAGCTACAGTGACAGTTGACAGCAGCTTAGACTCAACTAGCGGTGCGAGACTGGCAGCTTGCCAAGGTGAGGGTTGAGCATGATTGCCAGATTGCATCATTGAGGGCAGAGTCGAGAGTAGAAATAGAGGCTTTACAATAGGAGGTCCTTCTCTAGAGTAGTAGGGCAGCCTACTATGTGGTAGCATATAGTGTCACAGAACCTATTGCGCAACAGGTGATACCCTACTCGTAGTATATGGCATGATCAGAGGGAGCTCGGGCACCTTGTTAGGATCCCAGGCATCAGGCTCCTCCTCCTCCACTAGGCGATGAGAGAGAGGGTGCTAGTTAGATTATTTATTTTTGTAGCTCAGATATTTTTTGTACACACACCCATTTTTTATAGCCTATATGATTCTTGCTCTGATGGGAGTTTGTATATGTCATTCGACATCCTTTTTTACCTTTAGACTTGACATGATATATATACAAGATCTAATTTGACTTCCTCATACTTGTGTTGATTCGCTTATGAGATGTCTTTTATATGCTTTATTCTATATGTATGCATTTCTTTTCAATATGAATGTATGTAATGCAAATGATTATAGATGTCTATTTTTTTTTCTTTTCATATGTAAATAAATGAATGAGTATGAGTAATGCAAAATACAATGTTTTCATTTTTCTATGCAATAAGATGAATGAAGATGAGTAAATAATGAAATGTATGAAGCTATATTAAATGTTATGTATGTAGCTAAACATCTCAAAATACAAGTATTCGATCGAAGAAATGATGATAAATAGACCGCTTTGCATAAGAATTGATGATGCTTTCAGCTCTCATTTAAAAGATAAAGAAATTATTATCATACTGAAATCACTCTAAATTCATAAAAATGCAGAATGATATGCAAAATGATATGCAAAATGCAACCTAAACCTAGTCATTGGATTTAAAATACTTAAGATTCATCACTGAGCATAATGAACACAATAGGTAGGTTAGAGTTCCTTTCTTTTTCAATGTGCAATATTAATTATCTTGTCCGCAATGACCCTTTTTCATTCATATCCTCAGACAGATTTCGTAGGGACCCGAATTGCATACAAATAAGCGGAGTCGAGGTATGTGAGGCAATTTCACCTTGTTGTGAAGGCTCTTATCATAGACACTCGACTAATTTATATGTTTCCAGATCATTGGGATCATTCCTACAAGTAGAAAAAATAGAAAATATTATGCCCCCAATCCTTTCTCCTCTTAGTCACAATAGACTTCCTCGAGTTACACAAAGGGATAATAATCGAAAAACAATATAAAAGACAGCACACAAAGAAAATTGTTCATTCATAGCTCAAATCATTTAGTGATTGTTTTCCATTATGTTGTTTTGCCTGTTTACTCAGTGATAAAAACTCTTTGGTAGTTAGGAGATAGGTGACTGACTTAGAGTGGATGACCAGGTTTCACTGATGGAAAGATGACTTGTTTGACACTGCTTAGGATATGTAAATTTATTTGTCAAGTAACCTAAGACTAGGACATTGATCAGTTTCAAGTCATGAGGGTTCCAATGAACCAGGATGTCATGAAAGTGACTGAAAATTATGTACAAGTGAAAGCAAAGATGCATGAAAGTGGGAAATGCCAACATTGCATTGATAGATGGAGTGCTTGAGTACAAGAGGTGCCTGTTTGTTAAGTTTTCACCTACTTGGAAGAGATTCACTTTTTTTTTACCAAGGTGCCTATTTACCAGGTTTTCACCAGGGCATTTTCTCTCTTTTTTATTTTTTTTTTCTTTCGATGATTTTTCTTTTTTTTTGTATTTTATGATTTTTTAAAATTTTTTTAGGGCTTTTTCTAGCTATACAAGTTGGTGGTATAGAGAATGCTAAGCGAAGAATTTCTTCAACTGGATGGTGTTAATCAATTCATGGAGTTTTTCTCCTTCCAAGTTTGAGAGTTGATAGGCACCAGAGCCGAATACTATAGTAACAATGTAGGGACCCTGCTAGTTGGGTTCAAACTTCCCTTTATTGTCGCGAAATTGTTGATTTTTTGGATTTTCTCTCAAAACTAGGTCACCAACCTGAAATTCTCTTTGTCTAACTTTCTTGTTATATCCTCTGGACATTCTCTTCTGATATACTCTGAGATGATCAAATGCCACTTGTCGACACTCATCCAACAATTCGAGTTCTTGCAATCTAGATATTCTATGATTTTCATCAGTAACAAGACCTTGCAAAGAAACTCTTAGAGATGGTATTTCTACTTCAATAGGTAGTACTGCTTCGGACCCATATACCAAAGAGAAAGGTGTAGCCCTAGTAGGTGTTCTGATACTTGTTCTGTAAGCCCATATTGCAGGATTGAGCTGCAGATGTCAATCCTTCCTGGATTTGTTCACTGTTCTACGCAAGATAGTCAGTAGGTTTTTGTTAGACGCCTTAGCTTGTCCATTACCTTGAGGGTAATATATCGATGACCAGTGTTGCTTTATTTTGAATTTCTCACAAATCTCATCCAGATCTTTATTTTTAAACTATCCTCCATTATCAATCACAATTGATGAAGGTATCCCATACCTGGAGATGATATAATTTAGGATGAACAAGGTGACTTGTTTATCGATTGCTTTGATGAGTGGAACTCCCTCTACCCACTTGGTGAAATACTCAGTGGTAGTTATGATGAATTTATGTCCATTGGATGAAGGAGGATATATCTGACTAATGAGATCAAAGGCCCATTGCTAAAAAGGCCAGTGTGTTATAAATGGTATGAGGTCCCTTATCGAGGCATGTATGAGATTTCCATGATGCTAACATTTCTCACAAGTCTTAGCAAATTGGATGGCATCTTTTTCCATGTCTAGCCAGTAGTAGCCAGGCCGTAATAGTTTTTGAGCTAAAGTAAGACCATTCAAATGAGATCCACAAATACCTTCATGAACTTTTGATAATGCACATTTAGATTCTTCATTTTCTAGACACCAAAGCAATGTACCATCCAAACCTCATCTAAATAAATTGTTAGCAATGATAAAATGCCACGAAACAGTTCGAGTTAGGTTTCTTTTCTCATTTTGGGTAAGATTTCCTAGGATAATTTGGTCTTGTAGATAGGAATAGATGTGACTGTATTGGGATGAGTCATGTCCAATAATAGAATAGACTATTTGGGTCTCAAGAGAATCATAAGTAGGGTAATATAACTCTCCCACTAGGAAATCAAAGCAAAAACTGGACTCCTGTAACTCAAGTATAGATGCTAAGGTAGCCATAGCATCTGCTGCTCTGTTTGTGGATCTAGGAATCTGTTGGAATGATACAAAAGAAAAATACTTCTTAAGATCATCAACCATTCTCTTGTAAGGCATCAGTTTCTCATCTCGAGTCTGATATGTATCATTGATTTGATTAACCACCAGCTGAGAATCTCCATAGATATACAATTTTGCAACCTTCTAGTCAATAGCTAGTTTTATCCCATTCACCAAAGCTTCGTATTCTGCAATGTTTGTGCAAGGAAATAAAATCTTATAAGACTTTGGGATTGAATACTTTTGAGGAGTAATGAATAATATGCCAGCACCTAAACCATTTTGAGTAAAGGACCCATCGAAGAACATTTTCCAAGGTTGTTGAGTAAGGTGCATTATTAACTCATCTAGAAACTCTATGTGTAGTGGTTGAGTGTCCTCAAGCGGAGCTTCAGCAAGTTGGTCAGAAATTACTTATCCTTTTATGGATTTGCATTCCACATATTTAATGTGAAACTCTATAAGGATCATGACCCATTTCGCTACTCTTCCTGAAGTGTTGCCTTATTGAGAAGATATTTGAGTAGATCAATTTTGGCCACTAGCTTGACTAAATGTGCTAGCATGTAGTGCCTCAATTTTTGTGATGCAAAGACTAATGCCAAGCATGCTTTTTCTATTATAATGTAGTTCATTTCATAAGACATCAATGTCCTACTAATGTAATAAATAGCTCGTTCCTTTTTGTTGTCATCCTGTTGCACCATAAGTACCCCTAGTGCTGAATCAATTGCTGATATATATAAGATTAGTGGTTTACCCTGAATCAGTGGCATCAATATTGGTGGATTTGATAGGTACTCTTTTATCTGCTGAAGATGTTGTTCGCATTGCTGATCCCAATTGTATATCATCCTTTTCTCAATACCTTTGTGAAAGGTTGAGCTTTGTCTACTAGCTGAGAAATGAATTGTCTGATGGATTGGAGATGTCTCTGTAGACTTCTCATTTGACTGATGTTCTTCAGAGGTGACATTTCCATTATAGTTTGAACCCTCTTAGGATCAACTTCAATTCCCTTCTTTGAAATGATGTAGCCAAGTAGTTTACTGGATGTCACTCTGAATGCACACTTCTTTGGATTTAACTAGAGTTTGAACTTTTTTATTATGTCTAGTATAGGACCTAACTCTTGAATATGAGTTGATCTTTTCATATTCTTCACTAAGGTGTCATCAACATAATCTTCCATATTCTTATGCATCATGTCATGAAAGATGGTTGTAACTGCTCTTTGATAGGTTGCTCTTGCATTCTTTAGCCCAAATGGCATGACGTTCCAACAAAAGGTTCCCCATGCACAAGTGAAAGTGTCTTTTCTTGATCTCCTAGATCTATTTTGATTTGATTTTATCTGGAGAATCCATCCATTAGTGAGTACATTTCATACCCAGAAGTCATGTCAACTATCATATCAATATTTGGTAATGGAAAGTCATCCTTCAGACACGCTTTGTTAAGATCTCTGAAGTCAGTGCAAACTTTGAGAGACTTGTCTGCCTTTGACACAGGTACTATGCTTGAAATCCATTCAACATAATCTATAGCTCTGATGAATCTAGCTTTAAGTAGTTTTTCTAGTTCAACCTTGACTAATAGTGCTACATGTGGGTGCATCTTACAGAGCTTTTGCTTAACTGGTTTTACTCTTTGTGTAATTGAAAGATGGTGCATAATGAGATCAGGATCCAAGCCTAGCATATCAGAGTACGTCCATGCAAAGTTTATTTTATTTTCTAAGAATAGCTGAGTGAACTCCTTGAATTCTTCTGTTGATAGTGATTGAGCTACATGAATGATGTGTGGTGTCTCTTGACTCCCAATGTTCACTGGCTGACTTGGCTCGATCAATATGGAAGACCTTTCCTAGAAATGACTTGGTAGTATATCAAGTATCCCACCTTCAGGCACCTCAAAGAGGTTTTCACCTTTAGGTACGTCCTTTATTTTCTCTTTTTTAGATTATGACACCGCCACAATGTGGTTTTTGCCATCAGATCTTTTATTTTTATTTTTCTTGTTTTTGTGACTAAGATACTTGATATCCGCTTCAGTCATGTTTTCACTTTGTTCACTGGTGGAAGAGTCTATAGGTTTGACTGCATTGAGATAATAGGCTAATGTATAGTCATTGGAAAAAGTAGGTATACTCATGGGTTGTTTTTGTAAAGTATAGTCAATCAATTTGGGATGTACTAAGGATAAATTTTGGATAGGTTCAAGAGCGTTCATGGTATTATTATCATAGCTACGGATCAAAAAGTCAAGTTCCAAAATGATACCTTGCATAAGTGTCTCGAGACCAGGAAGAGTCAGATCATGATTATTAAAGTTCATGTTAATATTTAGTTGATCTAATCTGATAGAAATACTTGTAACGTCATTCACTATGCCAGACTAGATGTCATATTGTGGTTTAACAGTGGTAAGATCAGTAGACAAATTTTCATTGCTTGTATCAAATGATTCAGAATTTGAGGCTAAGTAGATATTGTCCTAAATAAGACTGTCATCAGGGTCATTAAAGTCATGGGATGAAGTTTCTGAGTCTTCTTCAAGTGATTTAGTAAGCATATGTATGGTATCAATACCAACATCTTTAATGTTGCAAGTTCCTTCATGTTGTGGTTTATTTGTCATTTGTATCTGACACACCTGTTGACATGATCTTGATGTTTCTATGATTTGTTGTCTTCTACTCCATTCAGCTTCTTCTGGATTGATAATTGGTTCTTGTTCTATAGCTTCCAACTCTTCTTGTGTAGTGCTATACCTGATTTATTCTATTTAAGGATAAGGGCACATAGATGAGAAGCTTTCTAGTAATCTCCCTTCTTTTAATCCTTGTTCATAATTTTCTTGTCTCCTTTGTCTAATTTCCTATATTTCTTTTTCTAGTTTTATGTGCATCAGCTCTTGAGTATCATCTATGACATCACTAGACTTTTCTAGATTTTATGTAGTGGATGTGTCTGAGAGGTGGTCAACACCCCATTCATACTCATTTGAATTTTCTACTTGCTGCCTGCTAGTATATGTGACCAGAACTTTTAGTGGTGCAAACAATTCTCTGATTCTTACTACTTCATCTCTTATATCTTCAAGGACCTCAACTTCCTATATTATTGTAGCTGATACCATCAAAGCTTGAGCACTAATTATTTCTTCTTTCTTGACTGCTAATTCATCTTTCTCTTTTCTACACTCTGCTTTTGTTTGTTGAGTGTCTACTTCCTATAATGTTAAAGGCGATATTCTTTTCTGCCACTTAGACTTAGAAACATGTTTTTGGTCTGATGTCTTTTTCGGATCGTAACCCAGTCCAGCCTTATCATTTGTAGATTTGGTTTGTAATTGAATTGGTTCTGTAATACCTTCCTTTTATTTTCCCAGAGGACTAGTACCTAAGTACCCCATGCGTTGGATCATTTTGTAGCCAGGACCATATTGGTTTGAGGAAATCTCACAATGTCGTACCTCCTCATTTTGACTATCTTCTTTAAAGAGCCAGTTAAGAACAACATCTTCTTCTATTTCATCCGCCAAGGAGGTAGAAGACTGTACAAAGAGACCATCATATATGGTATTCAGAGCTGAAGTTTGTGCTCTCATAGCCTCTGATGGCTTGCCCAACTATTTTGGTGATGGAGGGAGAGAAACTAATGAAAGGTTCGGTTCTATCTTGTAGCCATCCATGCTGGTATTTGTAATCTTCAATCTCTTTTCTAAGTCTTTCATTAGTGTTTCTGGATCTGCATTTGGAGAGGCTGCCCTATTATGAGGCACAAAAGTATCTGCACCTTTTGTCAATGCATTACATACGACATTCGTATCAGCAGGAATACTGACTTCAGCTCTGTTATAAGGAAACTTTAAGCATTGATGATATGTTGATGGCACTGCCTTCATTTAATGAATTTATGGCCTGCCCAGTAATATATTATATGACAATGGAATATCAAGAACTTGGAAAAGAACATCTCTCTACCGATCCCACTCTAATTGGTAATGACACCGGACCTTTAGAAGTCCTTTCTTCTTCATCATAGGCTTTTATTGTTATTTTCTTGCCAAGATCAATGACATTTTTAGAGAATCCTAGTTGTGTAAGCATATTGTAAGTAAAGATATTCAACCTCGTGTCTCCATCTATCAAAACACGTTTGACTCTATGTTTGTGGATCATGGCTGGTTATGTGGATGATTTAGTGAGTTGTCATCTTCTTTGAAGAAGGTCAGATAGTGAGGTGAAGTCAGATGACCCACCATAGACTGAAACCGATCAATGTCTAAATCTTTTGGAATGTTGGTGGTGGGAAATTCTTTGTCTAGGGTCTCTTTGTGAGCAGATGACAGTTCTAGCAATTCAAAGATTGAGATTTGAGCATTTTTCCTTTTCAACTGTTCAATGAAACTATATCCAGAAGATGATGATGAAGTTAACCTTTTAAATTTGTCCAAGGTTGATTCTTTTTGTTTGTTTGATTGGGCTGGTGGGTTTGATGTTGCTTGAGCTAGATTGGAAGAACTAGCTCCTTGGAGAGTGAATTTCTTCTGAGAACGTGTCAGAGCTCTTGCATAGCGTGATTCATTTGGTTTATCTTGGACTATAATCACATTGCAATATTCCGAGTAGGAAGGCTCAATCATGTTGATAACATTGTCTAGACTGGCATAAGTATAATTTACCTTGGCACCTCCTCTGGTCTTTGAAGAATCACCTTGTTCGTAAATAGGCAAAGGGTCTTTAAATGCTTTATGATCTACATTAGTCAGATGATTCTTGACAACAACTTTACCAGCGTCTATGAGATATTAAATCTCATGTTTTAGCTTCATGCAATTGTTTATGTTATGACCTTTATTCCGATGGAAGCCACAGTATTCATTTTCTCTCCACCATCTTGGTTTGACATCTGGATCATATGGCCTAGAGTTATCTGGTAGTGTTATCAATTTTTTTGCCAACAAATTTTTGAAAGCGGATTCATATGATTCTTTGAGAGGAGTAAAATCATGCTTAGGTTTGGAAAGCCAAGGCTTTTCTTTGAACCATTCCTTTGTTTTCTTTGGAAAATTTTCTGCTGTAGCCTCAGCAGCTTTAAGTGCTTGTGTACCACTAGCCAAGTTGAATATTATGGATTTTGAGTTGGTTTTGATAGTGTCTACTACTCCATCATTAACAACATTCTTGTTATTGTCTTTGCCAAACTTCCAATACTTATTCTTCTCTTTAGAGCTAAATCTTGGTTGTGTTTCTTTCCAAGGTGTGATATCCCCCTTCTTTATGAGCACATCTTCCATTTGAATGGTATTATCTACCATTTTGTTAAATGATGGGTGTACTTGCATTTGTATACTATATTTCAATTCAAGGACCAAGTTATTGACAAATATATTCATTTTCTCAGAGTCTAGGATAGGTCATGGATACCTAGAGAACATCTTTCTCCAGCATTGGAGGAAAGTAAGAATAGGTTCCCCTTTTTTCTATTGAGTATTACAAAGATCGATCATAGTCACAAGATGTCGAATGTTGTATGAGTATTGTTGTAAAAATAGTTGGATTAGTTCTTCAAACGTTTTTATTCCTTTGGGTAGACTTGATAACCATTCCATTGCTTGACCCCCTATACTCCTTGGGAAAAGGTGCATGAGGTACGTTTGATCGTGCATGAACTCCATACATGCAATACAAAACTCTCTGACATGATCTTGAGGATCTGAGGTACCATCATATTTGTCAAATTTTGGGATCTCCACTCGTGAGGGAAATGGAGTCATGTATAATTTTTTGTCAAATGGAAAGGGACATATTGTTTCCAGAGAATATTGTTTTGGGGACTTCTCCTTATTCTTCAGTTTTGTGACTTCTATCCATAAGGCTAGTAATTGTTTGTGTACCATGAGTATAGGTGATTCTTTATTTTTAGTAACGAGTGTCTGAACATCATATCCAGTAGGAAGTTTAGCACCTTGTTTTGCTAGTTCTAAGAAATAGTCTTCCTTCTCTCAGGTCATGATAGCTTTCATCATTTTTCTAAAGTCTTTGTCCTTTTGACAGTCAAGGATTTCTTTTTTTGGAGGTTCAGTGTCTTCGTCAGCCTCACTTGATGATGAGGAATCATTATCATTTTCGGGAATGTTGTTATCATCCCTATTTTCGTCATTGTGTTTCATCTCATATATAGTGGGAGATTTAGGCTCATCAAAAATTGGTTCGCCTGATGACGACGGTATGTCAGTGAGTGGATTTTTTTTGTAAAATGGATTTTTAGTGTATGAAAAGGGTATTCCTTTTCCTTTGGCTTCTTTCTTACGAGAAATCCTAGTTTGTGTAGGAATTTTTATGGATTAGTGAGACCTAAAGCTATTTGTGATGCAGAGGTCAAGATCAATTTTAGAGCTAGTTGTTCGGTTAATGTATTGTTTGGGAGAAACAACTGAGATTCAGTCTAGTTTCAAGAATGATCTATCTTGTATAAGACATTTATCTAAGTTGATTTTAATCAATGTAAGATTTAGTTTGGTTTTAGGAATGATCTATCATGTATAAGATGTTATCTAAGTGACTAAAATTTGATAGGTAGTTGATTGAACTAGCTGAAAGATAATTGACCAAATCATGCAATGCAAATGGTAGAGATACACTATCTTGATTTTTTTATGCTCAGGAAAATTGATAACCAGTATTATCTTTCTTGTGGACTATTTTTAGGCAAGTTTGATTGTTCTGTTTTGACAAAATCAGAAACTCATACGACAGGATTTTCTGAACCGGACGACAATTTAGCAGTTACCGGATGACAAAAGTTTTGTTTCGTATGAGTTGTTGTCTCATACCATATGATAGATGGGTATGTGTAGGATGACAAAAGACTCGGAGTAGTTCTATTTTGTATGAAATAGGATATAGAACCAGATGATAGATTAAAATGACTCGTACGACATAGGATCAGGTATAGAACAACAAATCACAAGACTTGTATGACACAGGACTAGATGTAGCACGATAAATTGTCATACTCGTACGACTGTTCATAGGACAAAGCCTAGAAATTCTAAGTTTTTTCGATTGCTGAGTATGATAGTTGACTATGACCAATTCTAAGATGGATTGATTTTGGACCAGGATATAGAATTTCGACTTAAGACAAACAATTTTCTAACACGGATAAAGTTTCAACTTAGGATGGACTAATTTCTGACATGGATAGAGTTTCGACTTAAGATGGACAAGTTTCTGACACAGACAGAGTTTCAACTTAGGGCGAACTAGTTTCTTACACAGACAGAGTTTCGACTTATGATGGACTAGTTTCTGACACGGATAGAGTTTCAACTTAGGATGGATTATTTTCTGACATAGATAGAGTTTCGACTTAGGACGGACTAGTTTCTGACACGGATAGAGTTTCAAATCACTAGGTTGTTTCTTGTCTTCTCCAATTTTGGTATTTCAATTTTTGTTTCAGGAATGAAAACACAAAAAACAAGTAGTATGTATAGTGACTCCAATCACAACATGCAAACCCTAAGGAATTTGGTGAGGAAAGAAAACCTTTGCTTGTAGACTCAGGTACACACCCAATAGCTAATCAGAATATGGTTTTTAAGTCTCATGCAATGGATTCTCAACGCTGTATTAGCTGACTCCAAATGCTAATGGGGGAACAAAATGACAAGTATCTTGGGAGAGTTACTATCTCTCTTGCACAAAGATTATTCCCCTTTCGCAGATGAACCGGGTAGCTTCTAATTTTAATTAGAACTAGTCAAGGGTCTGTTTGATGCATCAAGGTATAAACTCAATTAAGAGGTCTCCCAGCCTTGAAAACCAAGGTTTAATATACCCGAAGGTATGGAGGAGAGCTATTCCCAAGCACTGTCATTGACTTGATTTTCATCAAATCACGTTTATTTTATAGTGGGTTGGAGTACTTGGCATTTAGTTGTTCCCACTTAGGTCTTTCCCCTCACACCGGCTGTAACAGCTTTAAGATTTTTTCAACCCCTCGGGAGGGTAGGCCTGCTAAAGATGTACAAATCTCAAACAAAGAAAAAGCCTCAAGGGTCTGGATTTCTGATTGTCTAGAAAAAGACAAGAGCATACTCTCCTACCTCTCAAAATCTTCTAAAAACACAAAAGACAAATTTTCTCTTTAACCAAATAGCAAGTTAGGTTCCAAAAAAGTGAATTTAAAGAATACACGATGTTTAGTCAATCCTCCTTAGGCAACCTACAAAGACAATGAATCAGTAGTCATATTGTCTTTGTGCAACAAGCATATTCTTTGACAAGCGCTCTGCAAAAACTAATTAGGCTGTGAAAAATTCAGCAAATACAAAGTCATATGATAGTATGAAAACTCATACAATATAGGATCCCAACTCATATGAGATAGGATTCTAGTTCATATGACACTTGCAGTTTGTCGTTTCAGCCTGTAGTAATTGTCATACAAGATGTACGGATGAAAAATCAAAAAATATTAAATCTGGAAAATAACAAAAAAATAAACAATCAGTCTTGGAGGTTGAAAAATATATTCTTTGAGCCCCATGGTAGGCACCAGATATGTGTGTGAAAAAGTGGTCTGTAAGCTGCAAGCACAACACTTCAAATAAGTCATTATATGCATGGTTAATAATCAGTAATCAATAAGTAATAAACCATAACAAAGCGACTAATTGCCTTCTAAAACATGTGAGTATAAGATTGCTCTCAGATTGTTATAAGCAATACCAGTGACTAGACTACACCAAGATGAAGGATTTAATCTATATGATATTAACTATATGGATGCAAGATGGATGAATAATTCAAGCAAATAATCAATTCAAGCAATAATGGATGTAAAATGGATGCAAATAATCTAAAAAGCACAATAATCTTCTATGACTCCAGAGCGAAATTAGTGCGATAATAATCTCCAAGCATGTTCTCAAAAATCTCTGGGGTAAATTGGAATGAGAACTGAAGACCGAATTTATAGAGAATCACAAAAGAAAAGTTCAATTTAGAATTAATTGAAAATAATTGAAAAATCAGGTTTGGTTAACCTTGAGATAGATTCCAATTATAGTTTAATTGAAATGCATTCAAATTAGAAGTCCAAGTTGCATTGAAAATAATAATAAATTGATTCCATGCATTTGTGATAAAAATAGACAATTCTTTTATTTATTCAAGAAGAGTCTTTTCAATGCAACTGAACTTCTTTTTCTGAAAAGCTTTGAGTTCCAATTTTAGAGAATAATTCAATTAAATTGCTTTTCGGATTTCAAGTTCTAAATTTAGAATAAGAAATAATATCTCAAGTTTGATTTCTCTCTCAATTCAATTCTCTTTGTTTAATTTTTAATTCAACTCTTGTTTGTGATTAATTCCTCTTTTGTAATAAATTAATTTCTTTTGCATGATTAAATGACAATTTTATTAATTATTTAAATATGCAAGGATATTTAATAAATTAAAATGGGATAATTGATCAAAATGATATTCTTGGAAATGATTCGATTAATTAAATGAATATTTAATTAATATTGAGTAATTGATTTGCCATGTGATATTTGATAATTAAAAAACTAATAATATGCTCAATATTGATTTAATTGTCTTTGGTTAGGACCTTGGTGATGTTGTCGAGATTAGAGGCAAATGGTTTAGATGACCATTTTTAGGGTATTATAGATATCAAACAAATCAACTAATAGAAAAGGTGCCTCGCAAGGTTGTTCGTTATATTCTCATTATTCCACGTTTGCAACGATTATTTAGGTGCAAAAGCTTGGTACAATTAATGGATAACCATGCACGCAATAGAAGTCAAGATGACATTATTTGAATTCCTATGGATGGTTTTCTATTTATGGACATAGACAAAAAGTGGCCACACTTTAAAGAAGAACCTCGTAATCTCAAGCTTTCATTAGCAACGGACGGTGTCAATACATTTGGAGAGTTGAGATCTACTTACTCGGTGTGGCCTATTTTTGTTATCAACAATAACATTCCTCCATGGATGTCAATAAAGAGGGAGCACATAATGTTGGCAATGATTGTTCCAGTTATTTTTTCATTTAATAGTCATCCACATTAAATTATAAATATTGTAGAAAAATGGTCATAATAATTATGTAGTGTTTTTACTCATTCAACTAGGTAGGTACCTAGTCAAAGATATGAATGTATTTATTGAGCCTCTTCTCGACGAGTTGCTAGAGTTATGGAATGGTATCACTATGTATGATGTCTCTAGACCGATAGGACAAAGATAATTTCAATTTCACGCAATGCTTGTATGGATAATTCATGATGCCCTAGGGCTAACACATTTTTATGGTAAGTTATAGTGATCAACCTGCGCATAATTATAAATATAAAAATTATCATATTAATCCAATTATACATGATCTTGTAGGTCTTCAAACAAAGGGAAAATTTGCATGTCTAGTTTGTGGTCCTATTGTCATGGAGGATTGCACCCGTGATGCTAAGTGTGAAACCAAGCAATCCTGTGAAACATGGAAACACCTTCAATCTTATGGGTTGCTCAAGTTGAAGGTGAATCTTCGGGTTATGGGTCAGCTTCCCTTGAATCCCTCCTTAAACTAAATATTGATGTGGAAAAGAGAGAGAATAATCTGAAAATAATGGAAAAATTGCAATTAAACTAGGAGGTGATACACCAAAATTGTAATGGTAATAGCCTAAAACTCACAAAAATATGACATTACTTTGCCCACACAGAATAATTTTTACTCTCCAATCACATAAATATTTCCTAGGAAGGCCAAGGAGAATATAAACTTAGATGGAAAAACCAATTTTCACAACCAAATTGACAAAATACCCCTTTTACACAACCTAAAACCTATGATTATACGAAAAGTAGAAGATACATGCACATAAAAGAGACTGAAATTCAAAGGTTTTAAATTAAAACATAGTAAATTTCTTTCAAATCTGTAAATGAACATGCACAACTACCAAGGCAAATATATGAAACTCTGAAATATCAAAGGAAATCTGTTGTAAAACTATAATACTAAAGTGCTAAGATACAATGCTTTTTTGCAAAAATGTGTATGTAAAAAATAAAGAACCAGAGGAAAAAAAAAAAAAAAGGGAGAGAGAGAGAATATATAGATATCATGATCAATATCTCCTCCAAAAAACCCTAAAAAAAGATAAATCTGCATGAGAAAAAGCCTTGGGTGAATTTGCCCAAAAATGGCATAAAAATTCATGCATAATACTATAAAATAATATCTAATGCCCCAAAAATAGCACTCCAGTTGATGTTGTATGAAAAGAAACCCTCACTGTTGAATATAGAACTACCAGTCTTGTCCAAAATAGCTCCACTGAAAAAGAAAAAACCCACTGCCTAAAAATTTACATGAAACTCTGGAATCTCCTTTCGTGTTGAAACTTCTGTTAAAACTGATTGTGGAAATGATCTCCCTGTTTCGTGTTTCAGCGGTATATAACACTTAATCTTTCATGTAGAAATCAACCATCAATCTTTCACACAAAAAACAACTCTTCGTTTGCAAACAACCAGTTCTCCCGATCTCCAATAATACCCTTGATCACCGAAGGCAATTCCATCAGGTCATCTATGAGACAATCAAACAGCTATCCTGATCGTTTGATCTTCCTTGATCTCTTTCTGCACTCTGTCGCGTGGCACCCCCTGATTGACTTTGGGGTCCACCCATGCTCCACTTAAAAGCATCAAGACTTTAGACCGAACCCACCTCTTTTTGGCACATGCTTTGTCACCAAGTCGCGAGGAGTATTCGATGATCATCTTCCCATCACAACATAGCGATAGCCATCGGATCATCTTAGACTTCCTCGATCCTCCTCGGACCTGCTCAACCTTTAACTCGCTTGAGCTGCTCTTTTCTACCATGTGTCACTTCCTAGTTTGTCCGTGGTCACCACCAAGGTGCCACCTATCTGGTATTTCATGGTGCCTCAGCATGGCCAGACCCACCATTGAACCTTAGCCTTTCCTTGTCACTAAGTCCATAACCTTAATGTTTGGATGAATTTTCATCACAGTATAGTGACAACTACTAGATCTTAAGGAACTTGCACACCATTTATCTCTTCTGAGTTGCTCTCTTCATTTGTGCCATGTGTCAGCCTCTGGTTCACTCGTGGGTCCACCTTGTCTACCATCTTGACCACCACCTCAACCTACCACTGGACTAGGACCCACCTTGTTGCTAAGTCACAGTGATAACTGGGCATGCAACTTTTCCTTGTGCCTTAGCGACCACCATTAGATTTTTTTGCCCAACCATTGGATCTGATCAACTGCTCGATATTTACCTTGGCTTTACCTACCATTTCAACTTGGGCCCACCTTGTTGCCAAGTTGTGGTGATAACCTGGCGAGCAACTTTTCCTTGCTCCATAGCGACTGTCATTAGATCTTTTCCCCTGACCATTGGATCTGATCAACTACTCGATCTTTACCTCGGTTGATCTACTCCCTTCTATCGCGTGTCATCACGTGTCAGCCACTAGTTCGCCCACAAATTTTCCTTGGTTCGGCACTTGGACCTACCACTGGACTTGGGCCTGCCTTGGTTCATTTGATATTATTCTTTCGGCCAAACTTCCTCCCTTGGTGAACGGCTCACATGTCTCCTCGATACCTTAGTTTCATCAATGCCTTAGTTTATCGACGGGACTGGTTCTGATTTCTTCGATGTACCTTATGTCAATGGAACTGATGATTTTGGTGAATCCTTTTAGAGATCCATCGATGCTAAGGTCTGTTCGATATCAATGGAACTGATGCTTTCGGTGAATCCTTTTAGAGATCTATCGATGCCAAGGTCTATTCAATAAATCACTCTCTGGTTTGTCTGTGCATCCAGTTGGCCACCATCTGGGTGCCACTGTTTGCCACCTCACTAGTCATTAGGGTATTCATTCTGAGCACTTCACAACCACGGTACACCGACAGTCATAGATAGCCCCAAAATTTCACTCCACCATCCGATCTTTCTTGATCTGCATGCCCTTTAACCACCTCTTTTTGGCATGTGCTTTGTCGCCAAGTCACGGGGAGTATTTGACAGGCATCTTACTATCGCGATATAGTGACCACCGTCAGATCTTTCTTGATCATCGTTGATCTTCCCAACTTGCTCATTGGTTAATTTGCTCTTTTGCTTTAAAATTTGGGTGCCTTGAGATGCCCGTGCACATGGGGGACCCACCTACACTGAGCTACTTCTTGCCAAAAGCTCTTAAGCTTTGACACTATAGTTATATGTGTTCTTATATTTAACTGCAATAAACTCCCTCTACACTGCCAATGTGGGATAAATGCTTTACACATTCCCATCTATTGCTTGTGTTCTACACCTAAGCCTTTGTCTTGAAACCTTTTGAGCTTTTCTTTGTCGCTATTTCATCACGCAGCAGGGAGGATTTGGCAAGAGTTATGTCGGTTTCATACCTGGCAATAATGCATTTGTTTGAAAGTTTGATAAGCCATGCCATTTCATCTGCAATGGAGCATAAATATCTCTGTGATCTACAGCATGTTGAGCTCAACCCTCGTGGGAGCCACATTTTTTACTTTTCCTGTATCTGCATATGAAGCAAACAAGTTAGACAAAAACAATGCATTTCTGATTTCTCATTCATGATTTGACCTTTTCAAAATGAATGAATGAAAGGCATGTGCAAAATTTGGTAACAGGTCCAAAGATGAAATCTCATCATTCAAATAGTTTAGGAAAGTAGGTGTTTGGTGAGTACAGGCACTTCCTCCACAAAAATCATAAGTATCAAAATACTGAAAAACATATTTTCAATGAGAAAGAAGAGACTACATCAAAGCCACGAAGAATGACACCTTGCTTATGGAAGTTGGAATATGATAGAATTAATCATCAAGGTAATCTCATTCCATCTAATGGTTTATGTTTAGAATTTATATTTTTATATTGTATTTTGTTTACTGATGATGTAATTGATGATGATCATCGTTGTTAACTTTTTTAACTTATATTCCTTGTGAAGGTTGTCAAGGCATTAATGACCACCTTCCAAAGGGACTAAAGATTTATCCCAGACAATTTAGTAAGTTGCCCTACTACGAGAAGCTACAAATTGTGCATTTGTTTGATACTATGCATATTGGAAAGAATATAACAGAGACATTATGAAAAATATTGGATGGAAGGCATGACAAAGAAAAAAATGTCAAAATTTGTAGTGACATTTAGGAATCCAATCATGGAATGAAAAATGTCTTTCAATCAAATAGCGATGGAGACCAGATTAGTATGTGCCCTTCCTTGGTTATTAACGAAGAAGCAAAGCAATGCTATAAAATATGTCATACAAAAAATTTGATTTCCCACAGGGTTTAGTGCGAACATAAATAATCTCATCACAAGCCAAGCCACAATAAAAACAAAAAGTGGAATGGGTCATTCATCCATAATAAACCCCAAAATCCAATAAAAACTGTCAAATAATAGCCTCTAGGACAGTCAACAGTTTGGTGCACAAAATGATTGATTAAACCTTCAAAATGAATTTAAATTATTCTGAAAACATCCACAAAACACTTTCCAATGGGTGTAGATCAATATGTAGAAATAAAATCACAATATGCTTTAGATTTCACTCGTGAAATGCAAGGAAAACATTTGAGTTTTTATTGCAGCAGTTTTTTTTCCCATAGATCAACCTTCAAATCAACATCAGCAACCTCTCCACACATGAGAATGAGGTTTTTAAACACTATTATGATTCCTTATGATAAGTATTCTCATGCATTCTTGTAGCTATTTCATTTTTATCTTCTTGATAATGAAGTACCTACTGCGCTTAATCCTTTGTAAGCTCATTGATATTAATGCTATTGATATTAATCCTTTGTAATCGTCAACCCGATGGTAACACCGATAAGTAGAAGCATGTTATGAGAATAACATACACCATTTAAGTCCATTGGCAGAACACACACTAGTGGCAATGGAGAAATATTGTCTTGCCGATCCTCGGCTATCGGTAAGACTTGATCCGATAAATTCGTGGTACGTCCTTCAATCTTTAGAAAACGAATTCAATGACTCGCTATGCCGCCAGTGAGATCATTCATCCCCATTCGTTTCCCACTCTATTCCTTCCTACAATTACCACACCTCAATACCACATTTTTATTAATCACTGCGCAAAGGAGACAAAAGCAATCTCTTGTGTCATAATCTCCAGAATAAAGCATTCAAACGGGTACGTCCTTCGATCAGTACATAGAGAACAATCACTAGCTATGTTTACCTTTTATGTTTTTCGTTTTCGTAGGAGTTCCCGCGTATCCGAGATTTTACTTTTAATCCCACATTCACTGTTTAAATGGCTGGGGTAATTGCAGCGCTTTATATTAACAACCCCCATGGCCACTATTGTTGATTGAATGGCTGTTTTTAACACTGCTCAAAGAAGTCATACGCATTAACTAATAATTTTTTATTATAAGTTAAATTTTTTAAAACCTATTATTATTTGTTAATATAAAAATTTATGATTAAATGTTATACATTATATTGTATTTATTAAATTGATTAGAAAAAAAATTATGATTTTGAAAAAATATTAATAAAAAATAGAGCGATTTTAAAAAAAATATTATTTAAAATTATAATTTTTAAAATAAAATTTTCAATTTTATAAAAATCATGTTTATTTTGAAAACAAAAATAATAATCACTTTTGATTGGTGCAAAAAATTGATTAATTAGGCAAGTACTATTATTAATATTTTTGTATTTTATTATTTAGTGTAATAACATATTATTTATATTTATATATTTAATTATATTTATAAAAATACATATTTAGTTTTTTTAACATTTTTTATTTATGTTATAAAAAATGTATATTTAATAATATTATGGTATTTAGTGATTTATGTTAATAAAAAACAATGTTTTTTGTCATTTATTTTTAAAAAATTATAAAAGATTTATGAGAGTGGTATTAAAAATAAATAAATTAAGTGTGATGCTAAGTTTGAAATTCAATGATACCAATATGTTTTAGGATATATATTATTTAAAGTGTTGGAGGTATAGTGTTTGATTTTATAAATGTCTTTAAATATGCAAATTAAATGTCTTTTTCTTTGGTTTAGATATGTACAAGTCTAAACGTATCATTACAAGAATCAATTAGAAATAAAAATTCTTGGAATTTCATCTTTTATCTTCTAACCTTTAAACCTCAATATGCAATGACATTATTTAGAGATACACCATTACAAAATTTACTAAATTATGAGGCTCGGGTTATCCTCATTTAGATCCCTAATCGATGAGTAAATGTCTCAGTTTTTTCTTTCGACTCGTACCCATGTCTAATAAATTGAACTAGTGTAAATAATCCATCTACAAAAAGCAACTAGCAAAAATTGATGCTTAGAATTTAGTTGCCTTGATTTTCTAGTCCATTAACCTTAATATCCATTAATAGTGTTTAATAGGGAATTTGCTAACTTGTGAGGGTTTGGTTCTCCTCAATTAGACCCCTAATCATACCAATTCCATGACTTAAGAATAATGATTAAAGACATGATGATATATGTTATGATAAAATGATATTATATTCCTCTCAATGAAAGTGGTCTTTTGATAAATCTCCTAATGATATTTCATATTTTTAAATGGTTGAGTGAATGTTGTTAAATAAAATATAGCATGCAAGTCAACATAAACATGCACTAGGTAGGGCCACAATGATGAGTGGGAGGGTGATGTCAAGATTTAAAATGAATTTAATTTTTTAAAGTGTAGGGCGCAAAATTATAATTATGGATGACTTAGGTCAATTTTGTAGTGATAGATTTTATCCATGATAGGGTAAAGTCATGAGATAAATTCACAAAAGAATATGTCATTGTAGACTTCTTATTGCACAAACAAAAATTACCTCAAACTATGCCGAAAAAATATGGAAAAGGACAATGGATATATCATTAAATTTTTCTCCACTTTGATGTGCATGTAAACTTCTATCATGGTGCATGTCAAAGTAAACAAGATATTAACAAATAAACTATTTAAATAAAATTTTAAATACTAAAAGGATATAGATTTACTTAAAATAGATAGTTCACCATTATATTATCTTTCAAATAATAACTCCACCACAAAAGATTGAAAAAAGTATGTAATGAACTTCTATCAAACATTTAAAATAAATATGAGACTTAATTTCTAGTAAACAAAAATTGAAATAGGAGAGAGGTTTGGTACCACCCTTGAGACGATTTAGCAAAAACTTGTATGGATTGTTTTTCATTCTTAAGTGGATGGTAATCTCTCTTGAAATATTTTACAAACTAGTTAACAATGTTTTGAAGATAAATTTGATTTAAACAAAATTGTCTTCATATTTTTCACACTTATAAGTACACCTAAAATGTCACACACATGCATATATGATGCTTAATTTCTTACAATATTTCACTATTTAATCATCTTACCTAAAAGAATAAATTCTAACAAAATATTATTTTTTGCATAGGTTTGATAGATCTTTATTAGTTTTTGTTGCTTTGTAAAATATCCTTTTATAAAATATTTTTTCTTAAAATAAATAGATAGATGTAGATTTATATAAAGAAAAAGGAAGAGTGTTAAGAATTACATATTAAAAAATTGACTCAATAGTCATTTTTTTAGTATACATATTTTTTAAATCTATCTAAAATATCACAACATATATCATTCTCAAAGAACCTATCGACTTATATAACACATCTAGTAAAAAATGGGCACTTATAATTATTCACTACCTAGAATTAGTAATGGCATGTGAAAAAAGACACAATATTTACACTCCACACACTCCACATGAGAGGATATTATAAAAAGAATATGCATCCAATTTCACTCACAAGTAGTATTAAAGACAATGTTTTACAATCATACGATCCATTGTTTTACAATCATATGATTGGACAACAATGCCTTCCAGGTTATTGTCGTAGTTGGGATGGAGGATGGGCAAGACCTGTCTTCTTCAACATCTTTACAACAACATAAAAAGAAGGTATGCCAAATCTATATTGCGTTCAGTCTCTCAGTACTATTCTATTTCCAGTTTACAAAAAACATTAGTCTTTCAGTTAGATGAAGATTTAAATAAGACGATAAAAGATAGTGAAATAAGTGGAGGAGGTATTAGCTCCGACGATTCATGAAAAGTTGCAAGGAAAGAGGTGCCTTGTGGTGTTAGATGATGTGTGGGGGGCTAGTAGAGAAGAAGATTTGTTAGTCAGAGTTGGCCTCCTAATTGGAAACAATAACCCATGCAAAAGCAAAATTGTGGTTGCCACAAGAAGCAGGGATGTTTGTACAAATTTGAATGCTAAAATCTGTGAGATACAATATTTGCCCAGTGAAGTTAGTTAGAGGTTTTATTTTTTTGTTTTTTTTTGTTTGTTTGTTTGTTGGAGGTTGTTTCGTATTTATGCATTTAAAGAATTTGAGGAAAGAGGAAAGTCAAAACAACATCTGAAAGAAGTGGGTAGTATGATTGTAAAACAAAGTAAACGTGTAAATCCGATATAACAATTAAGATTTGTGAATATACAAAATTAGCTACTACTGATACACTTCGCAACCAATTAGATATAAAACCACTTACCCTATATGCAAATATGAATTGTAAAACGTAAACGATCAATAGAACAGGTCAAACCTCCATTATTGTTTTCCAACATACATGAAACATGTGGTGCATGTGAAATTGGTTCTCATTGTTCTCAAGTGACTTGTCTACTCTAGACGTTATTTTCGGTCGACAACGAAAAACAAAAATCATCCAAGATTTTAATTGTAACGTTTCCTCGGGACTCCGACCTATGATCTGATGACGTGTGGGTCCCCTACAGAGAGACGTACATGCTCATAAATCGTTTTTGGTCTCCTTGATTTATCTTGTGTATTTTATGTTTTACCCACTCGGCGAGTCGCATTCTAGAAGTCTGAATTGTAAAGCCAGTGTCATCTCTGACGTAAGTAGAGCCCACAAACCTTTTCCTATAAATTCTTGGGACTTCCTTCGATCACTGTCGAACAAATCTGTAGCTATGCTGCCACTGAGATCATTCATCCCCATAGCAAATACTCACATTCGCTCTCCTTCTTCACCCCCGCTGTCCCACTCTATTTCTTCCTACAATTACTCGCTTCCCACACCTAAATCCAAGTTTTTATTAATCACCGGGGAAAGGATACAAAGCAATTTATAGCAAGTCTCATGTACCATAATCTCCAGAATAAAGGTTTCAAAGTGTTTTTGGACCAGAAATCTCTACAAGGAGGTGACTATATACCCGGGGTAATAAGGCACGCAATATGTAGAGCTTCGGTCCATCTTTTAATCTTCTCTCGTAACTATGTGGAGTCTGAGTGGTGTTTGGATGAGCTCAATTTGATGTTCAGGAACGGAGCTCCAATTGTCCCCGTGTTTTGGGAGATTCGACCGTCTAACGTTCGAATGGAGGGTGACAAGGGAGTGTACGCCAAAGATTTCAAAACGCATAAGCGGGCTGGAAAATTTGGTGCTCGATCGCTTGAGAAATGGAAAACTGCTCTGCGCTGGGCTTCACTATTGGAGGGCTTTATTTATGATGGGTAATATATCTCTTTTAGGGTGTGTCTTTCCTTTTTATTGATAGGGCGAGCTTGTAATATATTTATATTCATTTACTGCTTTCAGGGATGAAGGTGAGATGCTGGAGAAAATCGCAACATGTGTAGCTAATAAGATTGAAACGGCTAAAGTTAGGAGGGGCCATTTAGAATGAGAGGGTGCATAGTTTCTGGTGTAAATTCCACCAGAATGAAAGCACGATAAGAGAAGAGAATAGAATAGAAGGTTTTAGATTTCGTAGTTTGTAAGGACAAGATCTCATAATATATCTGTCGATTAAGAAATTTCTAACAAAGAAATTTTTGATCTGATAGTCCACGTATTTGATAACTTAAAAATTCTACTATCATTTCCTTGTCATTTTCGTGGTCTAAAGCTTAAAACATCATGTGATTTCATTTATGGCAGGTAATAAAAGTTGTCATTTTTGGATCTTATATAATGGCGATTGATATCATGGTTTCTAACAAACGATTCGTTAATTTGTGGATTATTGTTTGTTTTGATAAGAGAAAGTTTTGATTTTCCAAAAAAATGGGTATATTTTTTCTTATTTAATATTTTTTTATGCAAGATTTTATAACTTTTTAATTATACGATATTAGACAATGAATTTTAAGATTGGAACCTCTTAAATTAAGAGACAAAGATTAAGAAGTATCCATTACATCAAATTAGTTGAAGGTCATTTTACTTTGAATAATAGTGAGTATCCAAGGATTGAATTGAACTCTCACACAAAATATTTCAACATTTTGTATATCAACTTTATAGTTAAATTAGAATTGTTTGAAAACAATGGAGTAAGGAGTGATGAGCACGAAGGGGAAGGGGACCGCTAGGGTTTCAAGAGGAGGGGAGATTGTAGGGGATACAGAGGAAGCCAACGATGGTGGAGATGGGAATAATGATGATGAAGTCCATGGTGTGTAGTTCTGCCTAGTTGATGGCTTCACCCGCTTTTGGGTTGTCATAGTTCTAGGGCACTTGGATTTGCCTCCTACTTGGTGCCTTGTTCTAGGTCAGTTGGAGGTCATTTCCAATGCCATAGGTGAGCTTGTGAGGGATATTGGTCATCTTCCCAACTATTTTCTTAGCCTAGACTAATCTCTGGGTCCCCTTTGTAGTTCACATGGTGGTTGTATGGGTCCCCTTTGCCGCTCTCATGGTGGATGTTGTGGGTTGGGGTTGTCTATTGTGCCCTTGCGTGTAGGTTCCCTCTTTTCCTTGCACAAGGGAAAGTTTGTAGCTTCCATTGTGCAATCTGTTGTGGAAGGGGCTTCTCAATGGTGTGTTTGATGCGAGATATGGTGGTGCTATGTGGGGAGGCAATCTCCCCATATGGTTCCTGCCATTTATTTGCCTCATCTTGCTTGGATGCTACATGTGCCCATGTTTTTGGGTTTCTCTTAGGTGAGGTGCAATTGATTTATTTCATCGGGGACTAGTCCTATAGTATGTGTGCTAGGTAAGGGAAACATTGGTTCGTTTTCTCCCTCTCTACTACTGGTGTTTGGGGATGGGGTCTTTCTTTTTATTTTTTTGTGTCTCATTTTGACTGTCATTTCTAGGTAGGTTTTCTTCTTATTAGTTCCCTTGACTAAGAATTTTGGCTTGGAGTTGGTTTTTGTTCTAACTATGCTTGTGTGATCCTGAGGTGCTCATGTGGTCCCATCCTTATATAGATATGATTCTCTTTTGTGCCTTCTAGAATGGGGATTTTTGGAAGAAGGATGTGAGTGTTTGGGATCTTCTTTGTGTGATTGGTTGAGAGCTGATTTTCCCTATTCTTATGTGGATGGACCTAGTTCGGTTTTAGGATCTTAGGTGCCTTTAGTGGGATCTATACTATTGGGTCACTTCCTATAGGTCGAGACTCCTTTTGAGGTGGAGTTTGCCTAGTGGGGGGTTGACTTGGGTCTTTGGGGTCTTAGGGGGAGATAGTTTACTTGGTGGAGTTAGTGTTTGGCTTATTGTGGTGGGTTGGAAGCAGTCATGTGCTAAGGGTTGGTTACCTTGTAGGTACCTAACTAGAGAGGGCTTTGTTCCCTCCTTCCTTGTCTCATTGGTGAATGATGATTTCTTTCGGGGACTACCATCTTTTGTTTGGGTTGGTGTTTTTGCTCTTGTTGGCCCTTGTTGTCCTATTCTTCCTTTTGAGGAATGGTTTTTATGTTCTACTATTAGCATAAGGTTGTGGAATGTCTTTGAGAATCAATCTATTGTGTTTTGCTCCCTTGGCTGCTTTTCTTTCAATTCAAGGGGTTTTCTTTGGATGGTTCGGGGTTTTGTCCTAAACCTCTTTATTTTGGTTTGATGTTTCTGGTGTGATTGGAACTTTGTTCCCACCAATTTGAGGACTTGGTTAAAATCCACTTTTCAAAAAAGGGTCTATCATTTTTTGGTGTTAGTTTTTTGGTGAGCTCATTGCTTGTGAGTTCCCCCTTGTGTTCCTATTGGCAATTATGTATCGATAACGAGCCTATCTCATCTTTTTCTAATGAAAACTTTATAGTTAAATTGAATATACAAATTACTAAAGCTCATGAAACCATCAACTTCTATAAAATTTGGAGCTTAAACTTACTTTTTATTGGAGGCTTTTCTATCAAACCCACTACATGGTTTAACTACCCAATACCCAATAGAGTAGTAACCCTATGGATACATTCCACTAAAGTCACTAGGCACAATCCTACCTCATCCTTTATGATGCCAAGGCATCTCATTCAACAAGACCTGATTCCTAGTGAACTCATTCATAACCATTCAATTTCACCAATTGACCAAGAGTACTGTTGGTGTAAATAATTATTCATCTTGGATATTATTACACTTTATTTAAGTTTACTTAGGTACATGCATTTCATATTAGTTTGGGTATGAGGCACTTGGGTGTTTGTGCCACATTGCGATAGCGTGTATAGGAGAATTTCCACCTTTTATGGTGTTGATCTTGTTGTTACACTCCACATTCAATGGGTGATCCACCTCATGTGGATTATTATATTATTTCTCCTACCTACCCTTGTTTCTTATTGAGCCACATGTCATGTTTGTGTGCTCACATATCCATATAGCCTTGCCTATAGAAGAAGGCTCATCTACATTGTTTGTATGGGCAATCAATCTATATCTTGTAATGATCCAATTGACATATTTTGTATCTTGATAGAATACAATTTATTCCTATCATATATTTTGTCTCTCTTATTTGTTCTTTCCATTGCCTCTAGATCTTAGCAAAATCTCACATGGTATCAAAGCTCGTCCATGTATCACATGGTATCAGAGCTATAAGAGTGTCATTGGTTTGCTAATTAAGAGAAATTTGATGCTGTTTGGGGTTTGCATTTTGGAGATTTCTATTGTAGGTTATTATTGAAGCTTGATGGGTCAAATCTGAGGTCACCATTGGATCGAGGAGGTCCAAGAAAGTCCTTTTTTCTTTTTGTTTCATACAAATCGAACTTCAGAGGCCAAATCTAGAGACATTTGAAGTTTGAAGCTATGGTGGAAATTTTCCAAAAATTATAATTTTGCAGGCAATTTTCAAATAGCGATATCTCACTCATTCAGACTCTTTTTTTCAAGCAATTTTTTTTGCTTTGGGGTAGAATTTTGTGATCTGTACAATGGTGCAGAATTTTTGGGATTTTTAGATACAGGTTTTTCGAAAATCATGAAATCCCAATTTTTACAACTTTGGAGGCTTCATTTGGGCTCATATGGACTCCTTTTCAGGTGTTGGTTTTTTTGAAAGTGCATAATTTTTTGTCTACTTTCATAATCTACCATTAGTTTGCAGTGATTTTGAGTAGAAATTATACTTTTAGTATGTGACCACTCTTGGCATATTTGGTACTTGTATTTTGCTTGGATCTCAGTTTAGATCACTAGCAGTATTTGTTGAAGTCTCTTATATCTTATTTTGAGAAGTTGTAAATTTAAATCAGAAGTCCACTTTTCTATTATTTGCAAGTGCCAACATTTTTATGGGGGGTCAGTTGTTCATTTATATCTCTTGGTGAAATTTCATTAGGAGGCATCTTCATCTGCAGTATTCTACAAGATTTCTTTGTTGGTGGAATCATTTTCATGTTTCCACATTTGAATATTTTATCATGTTGTATTCTCTTGCATGAGCAATGTTGTACTCGCACTATCATAGAGTGTCACACCTCTTTGTATCTTGTCATTGTTGACTATTTGATGTAATCCTCTTGTACACGTAGATTATGAATATCTTGTGAAACTTGGTACATGGCTCCAGTTGAGACTTAGATTGTACACATTTGTGCATGGCTCCCATGAGACTTGGATTGTACCAGTATTTCTGCTATTTCTGAGTATCCAGATGATGCTCACAGTAGGTTGTCTCCATGCTTGATCTTCTTTTTGTTGTAGCAAGTGATTCATCATCATCGACTTGGTACCTGGTTTTGTCACACTTTGACATTATTGGTGCAGCATTGACTCTCTTTCTTCCTTATGGGGAGGTATTTTGGTCATCATTATTGGACCATCTTGCAAGAGATTCGACATTGAGGGGGGGATCCAAGGTCTCTTCTTCTCTCTTATGGGGGGACATAGTTTTGTTCTTCTCATTTATCATTGAGAGCATTGTGCGCTTTCATCATCTCTCTTTTGGGGGAGCATTTTTTCCCATTGGGTTTTTCTCTCTTTTCCTGCTTTGTGAGAGATTTCATTGCATTTGTTTGCATGCATTTTTATTTGTACATGGGTACCTAACATGGCCTAGTAGTTGGGACCCATCTTGCATTGCTTAGTTGCATTGTAGACTTAAGTGCATTCCCCTAAGTTGCACTTAAGGGGGGTTGTTGGTGTAAATAATTATTCATCTTAGATATTATTACACTTTACTTAAGTTTACTTAGGTACATGCATTTCATAGTAGTTTGGGTATGAGACACTTGGGTGTTTGTGCCACATTGGGATAGCGTGTGTAGGAGAATTTCCACCTTTTATGGTGTTGATCTTGTTGTTACACTCCACATTTAGTGGGTGATCCACCTCATGTGGACTATTATATTATTTCTCCTACCTACCCACACCTATTTCCTACCTACCCTTGCTTCTTATTGAGCCACATGTCATGTTTGTGTGCTCACATATCCATATAGCCTTGCCTATAGAAGAAGGCTCATCTACATTGTTTGTACGGGCAATCAATCTATATCTTGTAATGATCCAGTTGATCATATTTTGCATCTTGATAGAATACAGTTTATTCCTATCATATATTTTGTCTCTCTTATTTGTGCTTTCCATTGCCTCTAGATCTTGGCAAAATCTCACAAGTACATTGAACTTGAACTTCTAAATTGAAATTATACTACACAATTGATAAGATAAGACAACCCACTTTAAAATACTCTTTAAAAATTCCTGAAATCGCACATTGAATTATAAGAAGCTTCCTTTAATGAAACTACAATCTTAAGCTAGAAGAAATCATGCAAATAGAAATTCAAAAAAACAATAGAATAAGGATGGGGTCTCATGGATGTGAGCTTCCTAAAAAGAATTAGTAGGTGTTGCTAATATTTTTTAGGAATATTTAAAAAATGGCGATCTCATAAATTTAGAAGTGCAATTTAACTAAGTTTAAGTTTCAAAATTAAGGGAAGCTTGTGGAATGAATCCAAAGATAAAACTGAAGAAATAAAGATCTTTTCCTTTCAAGGTGATTAAAAAGTTGATAAGTAGGAGTATTAAGTTGATAAGTAGATGATTCAAAAGTGCTTTAATTTATTTTGGCTAGAAACCACTACTCAATGTTTTAAGCAGTAATTTGTGGAGGTGGTGACCCCATGAATATTTAAGTTTGCTAATTATTTCTTAGTATTCATCTTAAACTATATTTTTCAATGAAATTATTAATAATAATTATTTCATTAAAAATGTGGAGGAAAACTTGAGAGAAAATAAAAAGGAGGGAGAAAAAAATTGTGGATCCATACATCAGTTTTTTCACAGCTTATTTTCAATTCATAGGAAAATATTTTAATTTATCATTTTTTTCTTAATTAAAAATTTGCATGGGAGCAGCAGAAATTGCACTTAAGAAGTAGCATGAAGACATGGTATTACACCCATTCAAATCTACAACCCTAAAAAATAAGAGTTGATATTATAGATAATTTTTCAATTAATTTTGAAGTATTTTTTCTTCATGAAACTCCCTCTTCTTGAAAATAGACCCTAAAATCCCCATAACATTAAAGTCACATAATCTTATAAATTTATAGAAATATATTTCAACATTAAAAAAAATTGTTTGAAAATTTCATAAAGCTGATGGAATGAACAATAAATACAAAGATAAAAATAAAAAATAAGTTTATTTTTTTTAAAGAATCTGAAAACCATGAAAAAATTCCTAACCGAGTAAAAGAATTTCTATGTTCGCCCAATTTCTCCTTCTCCAACCCTAAAAAATAAAGACACTATTATTCAGAAAAATATTCCAAATAATATTATAACATATTTTATTTTCTTTCATTTGCCCTATGCTCTTGAAACTCTATGATCCCCCAGCCTAAAGATATGGGCGTGCAGCTATGCTAAATGGTCTTTTTCGCTCCGAGATTGGACTATAGACGTTGTGGTGCGGCGAGGAAACAGGTCTCAGTGTTACACGAGAACGGGGATTTAGTGCTTAGGGTTGAATTTTGTTTGCATCGCTGTGCAAATGGCCGATGGGATCAGTGGTTAGAGTTTAATTTTCTGTGTATCACTGTTAAAATGGTTGAGGAGAACTTCTGATACTGCACCAGCTGTTGACAGGTGATGCATAAACCTCACAGCCATGCTAGCATCCAATTTGACTACCATGCGTAGTTTTATTAGGCTATTTTTAGACTGCATGAGTAATTTGATTTCTTTTTAACTTAAACATTTTTTTACACTTTGTTTTTCCTGCGGTGAATAATGCATGCTTAGTTTTAATTTAGGTGATACGATCTATGCCTTGAGGCTGAAACTTCTATAAAAACTGCTGAACTTTAATGTTTAATGATGACCTGCAAAATGTAATTCCATTCTATTTGAATAAATATTTCTGTGTGTATTAAATCTTTGTTTGTTTGGTTTTGTTTCTATTCTCTATATTTTTTTTCTGTAGCTGTCACAATCGGTATCAGAGCAGAAGACTAGGGAAAATTTGACATCCAAAAAGCACAGAGCAGGTCATGTTTGGTGAGAATAATCGGAGTTAGAGCAAATTTATTAAAGAGTGAAGAAATCTAACGAGGAAATCGCAGCCGAAACCAACAATTAAGTCGCTAGAGCAGAAGAAAATAGAGATCGTGTGAAGGCAGCGTAGATGTCACAAAAGAGAAAGGATATCATTGGTGAAACCTTTTACAAGAAAGACACAGTCGAGGATTTTTTAAAAGCTGCCAAATGTTGGTTGATAAAAACAGGCGAAGGAAGAGATTCGTCCAACAGTTTCGAAAGATGAATTGATGAAATTTAAGAATTTAGAGTTGACAGAAATAGAAAAGTGTTGGGATTTTTATTTTTGTTTAATTTGTTGTTTGAAAAATCATTGTGAAAAATCACATTGAAATAGAAAGCAGAAAGAACAATCTACAAAAGATTGTATGCATAATGATTATGCATGGATTGATGGATCCATTTGAGAAAAGTAACAAATATGTTCAAAAGGTTGTGTAAGCCAAAGTGGTTATATATTTAAAGAGATAGTGACCAAACAAAGTTTGGATGTTCGAGTCAAGTAATTGATGAATGCTTGCTATGATTGGCACATTGAATTGTCATGAGTCTTCTGTAGATTAGAGAAAGGAAGGGAAAAATGTGTGATCTCTCATGAAGGACAGAGATGAGTAAATGGGTACTTGAGATGAGTAAAGGTTTGGATTTTTCCATATTGAGTTATCTTGTACAACAAAGTCACATCAAATTGCAAGGATCCAGTTTGTCAAAGCTTCAAGATCATAATGTGAGTCTCAACATCAAAGGAGAGTATGGTGAGAGGTGATACATGAACCTCACAGCTGTGCTAGCATCCAGTTTGACTACCATTCATAGTTTTCTTAGACTATTTTTAGACTGCATGAATTGTTTACTTTTTATTTAACTTTAATTTTTTTAAATGTGTTTCCCCTGCAGTGAATAATGCATGCAATGCATGCTTAGTTTTTATTTAAGTGAGGTTGCAACCTCTATAAAAATTTCTGAATTGTTTAACATGGCCTGCAAAATGTAATTTAATTCTAATTGAATAAAGATTTTGTGTGTGTTAAATCTTTATTGTTTGTGTCTTTTCTCTATTTTTTTTTATTTTTTATTTTTTCTCTGTAATTGTGCTTTCAAATTCACACCAACGGCAATATCAAATCACTGCAGATAACAAAATGTGTAAAGAAAAAAAAAAAAAATTGTCCAAATGCAATGTTGTAGAAAATTTTGACTATTTTATCTTTACAAATTCCTATGCCTACTTTATATATTTTACAAAATGCCAAACTGTTGTATTCAAATGAAGAAAGCTCAATTCCCCCAAAACACAACACAAATATCCACAGTTTATGGATTGTTACCCTCCCATTTGTGATGTAAATTGTAGCAAAATAAACTCTTTTGATTGCCAAAAGCAATCAACCAGATCTAAATACAGTGGTTGGAGATTGAAACCTGTTGTTTGTTCTTCATTAGTGTTTTTTGTTCATGTGTTATTGCTTTCTCTATTGCTTAACTCGCCTTGGTTTCCTTTGTGTTGTTGGGGCAGTTCTTTCTGCGTGATGTTGGGTAGTGGTGAAACGATCATTCTCTGCCTTGTCCTTTCCATACAGTAATATGCAAACTCTAAATCAAGAAGAAGATTCTAATGTTAATTTAAAATGAGCACAGAAAATAATAATTAAACAACACAAATTAAAATATTAAGACAAACACGCAACACATAACATAATGATTTACTTGGTTCACTAAGATTGTTGTCAAGGATTTGAAGAGGGTGTCGCTTATTCCCCATTGAAGGTAACCTCTGTTTTTTGCTGGCATCTCATGGAATGAACAAGGAGTGAAGAAAACTGACTTAACAGAAACTAATGCACAAAAATGCATTTGTTGAAAAGGGTTTAGAAACTTTCAACCAAATGTGATTGTCAAGCGTAATGGCAAACTCTGCAACATTTGCCAATATCCTCACAGCCTGTGCGATGGGAGCTTTGGAGTACGGTATGGAAATCCATTACACAATAAACGGTATACGAATTTTAGAGATGTTGTAGTTGAAATTTCCATGGCAGACAAGTATGCAAAATGTGTAAGCATAGAATAGGAGCGTGAACTGTATGGTAGAATGCCTCGAAACATTATTTGGCAGAAGGATATGTTAAACATGGAAGCGCAAACAACAGACCTAAACTGTTTGACTGAATGCCTCAAAGGAACATGTTCTTGTTGAATGCCCTAACTGCAGAATATTAACAAAATGGGTTGAGGATATATACAATCCTTCCCGATGGTTGCGGTTGCTTCCCGCTCGGTGGGTGTTTCAAACCCTGCGTTTTCTGTTCGTGCTCAATCCTCTGCGATCTGTGGCATCTCTGGGTCGTTGGCTGTTGATGGGGGCGATGGGAATGTGGGTTTGGATGCAGAGTTTGTTGCGGCCGCCCCCATTTCGAAGGGGATTTCTTTTTGTTCTTCTCCCTGTGCCCAGTGCTTGGTCTGGATGGTGTTGTGTGTGGTAAAGGTGTTGAACCTATGGCTGGTGGTGTTTTACCTCCTCCACCTCTTGGGGGAAGCCGCCCAAATGCTGGGGTTTTGAAGAAGGTTGCATCGGTTGCTGAGCCTTTTCGTGTCTGCAGATCCATTGCCATTTCTCTAGAGGAGGATACCGTGGCCGAGATTGATCATGCTTCTTTCGTTTTTGCTGGTCATGGTCTCATTTGTAGATTTGGAGGTTTTTGGCCTAGCTTTTCGGAACGTCATGCATGGATTTCCAAGCACTGGGAGCCCCTCATTTTTGGTACAGTCCATATTTTCCCTTTAGCTAAAGGGTTTTTCATAGAAATGTTGCTATTTTGGATATGTTGATATCGTTTTTTCATTGATGTCAACACTTGTCAACATTTATCAACACTTGGAGACTCTTGATTATGTTCACTGGCAAGTTAGTGACTTATGCACAGTCACCAGTATTTGGTTCACTGGCATGATATAATGTTCACCGGCACTTGGAATGACTTGGAGACTTCTTGGTTATATCGAAGACATTGTTTGGACACTTTGTTATAGTGATTTGTTCATTGGTCTATTCAAGTTTGCATATTTGTTGTTACTGGCAAATAGGTCCAGGTTATGCACCGGCAAGCATATCTATTCCAGATCAACATGACACGTTATGAAGATGATTTGTTATTATTGTAAATGTATTGAGTCGACATGATGCATTGAATATTGATTCATTTGTAAATGATTTTATTGCAATATCTTTAATGAGTCGACCTACTCAATTGGTCTTAGGTTATGGTATAAATATAAGATCTCATTTGTGAGATCAATATGGGATTGGAAAAATTATTGTAATAAGGTATATGCAAAAATAAGCAGAGCTATACACACAGACATCATTCAAGATTGAATGAAGGTTTGAAGAAGGCATGTCAGAGCTAAACCGATACTAAATCCAGCATATGGAGATGATATTTTGAGCAGTACATTATCATTGGATTTAACCATCCAATTGTAGTCAGTGTGACTCCCATTTTGTGATTGAGCAGTCAGCTCTAAGCAACTGGCCTTTCTGCATGTGCAGACTCCATATTGTACACACATACTATCTGCAGTAGTAACATCTAATTGTGGGTAAGGCTTCCCACCATGATTTTTTCCCTTACAGGGTTTTCACGTACAAATATCTGTGTTATGTGTTGTGGATGTTATTGTCTTTTTGTTTCATTCATTAATCTTTACCAGTACTACAATTAACTGAAAAAATTGTCTATCGGCATAAAGTTTGGTTTACCATTATTAAGCATTAAGTTTTGGTTGAGTTAATTTTGGTTTGAATTTATTGGACAACTGATTCACTGCCCCCCACCTCTCAGTTGTCTCTGAAACCTAACAATTGGTATCAGAGCCTAGTCCTCTTTTGCAGAAGTTTAAGAACTTGAGAAGATCCAATCTCTTCTAACTATTTCAAGAAGGAGACTCTGAAACTTGATGGAACCAACTATGGCATATAGAAGATCATGATGGAGACACATTTGAATTGCATTGGAAAGGACATATGGGATGTTACAAAGAATGTATATACTGCGCCTACTCAAGGTCAGCCTAATCCACCAAACTTGGCTAAAGATGAGGAAAATGATTGCAAAGCAAGAGAAGCACTTTTGAGTGCATTATCAGATCAGCAAATCATGGGATTATCAGATAGATCTACTGGTAAAGCTATTTGGGACAAATTGGAAACATTGAATGAAGGAGATTCCACAATCAAAATTGCAAAAGTTGAATGCTTCCGGGTTAGGTATGAAAATCTGAAAATGGAAAAAGATGAAAGAATTTCTGCTTTTATGGAAAGAGTAAATGAAATTGTTTTGGGTATACAATATTGTGCATGAACCTTAAGTGAAGATGAAATTATTTCTAAAGTTTTAAGAGCATTGCCACCAACATATAAAATGAAAGTTACTGCTATAAATGAATTGAGAACAATGCCTAATACATCAGTATCTAGAGACACTCTGGTTGGAATACTTTCAGCTTTTGAGCTCAAGGAATTTGGTCTTGTTGCTACAATAAAGATATCTATCTTTTAAAGAATCAACTTCATCATCATCGTCATCATCATTTGACAAATTTGATTGGAAAGCATTTTATGCAAGAGAACTTGAAGAAAGCAAGAGAGAAAATGAAGAATTGGAAGAACTTGAAGCACTATTTGCAAGGAAAATGCCTAAAGGTCTAGTTGGAAGTAAGTATGAAGGTAAAGCACCCTTTAAATATTTTAACTGCAATAAGATTGGTCATATGGCTTCTATGTGTCCTGATAGACATGCAAGATTGAAAGAAGAATCTAAAAGAACATATAAGCCTAACCCTAAATATCAAAGATACAAGTTTGAGAAGAATAGAGACAAATCTTGTTACTATGCTGATGAAGGAGTTACCGATGAATCTGATGAGGATCTGATAGACAATGGATGGGATTTTGTTGCTATAATAGAAGATCAACCGATACCTATTGTTCAACCGGTAGAGAAGGCCCTGGCAGCTAAACTTGAAGATAAGGATGAATGGATCATTGATCCATGATGTTCACATCATATGAGTAGTGATAGAAGTAAATTCTTAACCTTTCAAGAATACAATGGAGGTCTAGTGAGATTTGGAGATGATAAAGCTTGTTTGATCAAAGGAAAAGGCACTATATCTTTTGATGGTAAGCACAATACTGATAATGTTTACTATGTTGAAGGTTTGAAGCATAATCTTTTAAGTGTTGGTCAATTAGTTGAAAAAGGATTTCAGTTACAATTCAAGAATTGTAAATGCACAATCATGAATAGAACTAGCTTAAAAATGGCAACCAGTAATCAGACTAGAGGTAATATCTTTCATTTGAATAACTATGAGAATGCATGTTTGATTGCTCATATTGATGAAAGTTGGTTATAGCATAAGAGAACTTGTCATGCAAATTTTGATTACATTGTGAAAATCAATACAACTAAGGCAGTAAGAGATTTACCTAAGATTGTTAAACCTCACAATCTGGTATGTAAGGAATGTCAATTTGGAAAGCAAGTTAGAGCATCTTTTAAGACTATACCAGATCAATCCGATAATTCTCTTGACTTAATTCATACTGATTTATGTGGTCTAGCAAGAACTAGAAGTTTACAAGGAGATAGGTATTTTATGCTAATCATTGATGACTATTCTAGAATGTGTTGGGTTACTTTTCTCAGGGAAAAATCAGAAGCTTTTGGGAAATTCAAAGTATTCAAGGTGATGGTAGAGAATGAAACTGGTAAGAAAATCAAATGTTTGAGATTAGATCAAGGAGGTGAATTCATATCTAAGGAATTCAATACATTCTATGAAGTGAATGGGATCAGAAGACAGTCATCAGCACCCCAGACACCCTAGTAGAATGGATTTGTAGAAAGGAAAAACCAAACTATCTTAGATGCAGCTAGAAGCATGATATCAAAAGAAAGCCTACCTCATGTATATTGGAGAGAAGCAGTGAATACAACAGTTTACACATTCAACAAAGTTCACATCAAAAGTGAAACTAGTAAGACCCCTCTTGAACTATGGTTTGGTAATACTCATACTCTTAAATATTTCAGAATATTTGGAAGTAAATGCTATATTAGAAGAGATGAGTATATTGGAAAATTTGATCCTAGAAGTGATGAAGGAATATTTCTTTGTTATTTATCTAAGAGCAAGGCATATAGATGTTTTAACAAGAGATTGCAGAAAATTATTGAGAGTGCAAATGTGAAGATTGATGAGCAGTTTAGAGGAAATTCAAGGTACATGGACTCTAAACCGACAATAGAGATAATAACAAATGAACCTAAAATGAATACACTAGTACAGAATGTTGATCCAGTTACACCGGCATCATCTGAGGATTCAATAGTCACTGAAGAACAACAACATGTAAAAACACCCCGGTATATTGGCAAATGAAGAGGTATGTGTTATTTCTCAAATTGAACCAGCAATAATTAATGAGGCATGTGACGATAAATATTGGATTAAAGCTATGGAAGATGAATTGGAACAAATTGAAAAGAACAATACATGGACATTAGTTCCCCAGCCTAAAGACAAAAATGTAATTGGAACTAAATGGGTATTCAAAAATAAACTTAATGAAGATGGCAAGATAATCAGAAACAAAGAAAGATTAGTGTGTAAGGGATATTCATAGAAAGAAGGAGTTGATTATAATGAAACCTTTGCACCGGTAGCTAGAATTGAGGTAGTCAGATTATTCTTGGCTTTTGCAGCCCACAAGAACTATAAAGTATATCAAATGGATGTTAAATATGCTTTTCTGAATGGAGATCTTGAAGAAGAAGTTTATATTGAACAACTCGATGGATTTTCATTGACAGATGATAAAGATATGGTTTGCAGGTTAAGGAAAGCTTTGTATGGACTAAAACTAGATTGGACAAATATGTTTTGAAGATTGGATACACTAAAGGTAATGCAGAGATAAATCTATACTACAAAGTGACTAATGATGACATCTTTGTTATTGAAGTTTTTGTTGATGATATAATCTTTGGAGGAGAAGATGGATTATGTAAAGACTTTTCTAATAAAATGCAGCAAGAATTTGAAATGTCTATGATTGGAGAGATAAAATTATTTTTAAGATTGTAGATTTCACAGACTGATAAAGGTATATTCTTATGTCAATCTAAAAACTTGAAGGAATTACTAAAAAATTTGGCATGGAAAACTCTAAACTGGTAAGCACACCTATGACTACAACTGATAAATTATCACTGAAGGATGAATCAACACCTGTTAATCTGACTAGATACAAGTCTATGATAGGAGGTTTACTGTATTTGACACAAACAAGACCTGATATTATGAATGCAATGTTTATTGTCTCAATATTTTAGAGTAATCCTAAAGAAAATCATGAATCAATAGTAAATAGGATTTTCTGGTATCTACAAGGCACTACAAATCTTGGATTATGGTACCCTAGAGATGAATACTTTTATTTATATGCATACACGGATGCAAATTGGCCAAGAGATGTAGATGATAGAAAAAGAACCACCGACGGAGCATTTTTTCTTGGTAGCAAATTAATTTCTTGGTTGAGCAAGAAACAAAGTTGCACATGTTTATCAACTACTGAATCAGAATATATTGCAGTAGCAACTAATTGCACATAGGTATTATGGATTAAACAAATGTTGAAGGACATAAAGGTAAAATGCAAGGAACTTATAACTATTTACTGTGATAATATGGAAGAAATTGATATATTAAAGAATCTGGTATTTCACTCAAAGACTAAACGTGTTTCTATCAAATTTAATTTTCTGAAAGAGAATGTTGAAGCAAAAGAAGTGAAATTGGTTTATGTGAATACTAAAGAGCAGATTACAAATATTTTTACTAAGCCTTTGCCTAAGAAGACTTTTGAATATCTCAGAGAGCAACTTGGAGCTCTACCCCCACCGGTAGAGACTTAGACAGTTGATGATTGTCATCAACCGATAGAATTAATAGAGAAAACATTTTCTAGCTTTGATGAGGAGAGCTACTTCTCAGGGGGAGTAGTTGGTATTTTGTATTTGAATCTGGTTTTTGTATTGCTTTGGCATTTGATGTCAAAGGGGGAGAGATATCTATGGAAAACACACACATTTTGGGAAAGATTATTCCTAGGGGGAGAAATATTATGTATTTTGATTTCTGGTTAATGATCTCTTCGGGAGATTGTTGGTTTTTGGTTTCTGGCATTTCTGTTTTGGTACTTTGATGGTTTTTCCATCTTGTGTTGTCATCAATGCCAAAGGGTGAGACTGTTGGTATTTTGGATATGTTGATATGGTTTTTTCATTGATGTCAACACTTTTCAACATTTGTCAGCACCTGGAGACTCTTGATTATGTTCACCAGCAAGTCAGTGACTTATGCACAGTCACCAGTATTTGGTTCACCGGTAGGATATATTGTTCATCGGCACATAGAATGACTTGGAGACTACTTGGTTATGTCGAAGGCATTGTTTGGACACTTTGTTATGGTGATTTGTTCATTGGTCTATTCAAGTTTGCATATTTGTTGTTACCGGCAAATAGGTTCGGGTTATGCACGGGCAAGCATATCTATTCTAGATCAGCACGACACGTTATGAGGATGATTTGTTATTATTGTAAATGCATTGAGTTGACATGATACATCAGATATTGATTCATTTGTAAATGATTTTATTGTAATATCTTTAGTTAGCTGACCTACTCAATTGGTCTTAGGTTATGGTATAAATGTAAGATCTTATTTGTGAGATAGATATGGGATTGGAAAAGGTATTGCAATAAGGTATATGCGAAAATAAGTAGAGCTATACATGCAGACATGATTCAAGATTGAAGGAAGGTTTTAAGAAGGCATATCAGAGCTAAATTGGTACTAAATCCAGCATATGAAGATGTTATTTTGAGCAGTACATTATCATTGGATTTAACCATCCAAATCTAGTCAGTGTGACTCCCATTTTGTTTTTGAGCAGTAAGCTCTAGGAAGCTAGCCTTTCTGCATGTGCGGACTCCATATTATACACAGTAGTATCATCTGATTGTGGGTAAGGCTTCCCACCATGGTTTTTCCCCTTACAGGGTTTCCACGTACAAATATCTATGTTATGTATTGTGGATGTTATTGTCTTTCTATTTCATGCATTAATCTTTATCGGTACTACAATTAAATGATAAAACTGTCTATCGGCATAAAGTTTGGTTTATCAGTATTAAGCATTAAGTTTTGGTTAAGTTAATTTTGGTTTGAATTTATTGGACAACTAATTCAGCCCCCCTCTTAGTTGTCTCTGAAACCTAACAAGAAAAAATTGACATTATTGAGGATAGAAATTGTATTCTATGTGATCATTTCTTCAGTGGGGATGACCATTTTGTGTTAATGGTTAAGCATTGGCACAAAGATTTCAATCCCTCTTCCAAAACTTTCAACAAGATGCCTTTATGGGCTAGAATCCCTAACCTACCACTTCATCTTTGGGTGGATTCTCTTCTTGAGGAAGTGGGTGTGGCTCTTGGGGACTTCCTGATGTTCAATTCTGATTCCTTTAATATTCGTCATTCTACCTATGCTCACATTTTGGTGGACATTGATGTGTCTACAAGATTGCCTGCAGAGATAAAACTTATGTCTCCTAAGGGCCATTAGATTCTACATTTGGACTATTAAGGGATTCCCTTCAAGTGCGGAACGTGCTTTAAAATGGGTCATGTTGCTACCAAATGTGATCTTGGTGTTACTAAGAACTACTGTGTGTCTTGGTGGAGCAGTGCTTCAACTCAACATTATTATGTTGTGAAGAATTCTTCCTAGCGAAAGTTTTCCCAGGTGGTTACTCAAGATAGCTCGGTTGCCATAATGGTCTCGTTGACGGATGGGGTGGATTCCCCCATGGCGGGTGGCAGTGTTTCTTCATGGCCTAAGGTGGCTGTTGGGGGTTGTGGATTGAAGGATGGTGTTTCTTTTGTTGAGGTTGTCCCTCCCATTGCTATTAGGAAGGAAGGTGATGTTTCTAGCTCTTTGGTCACTAGATTGGCCCTGGTTATTGGATTTGATAGGTCTGCAGGGGTTGTTCCTATCTTTGGGGAGGTTCCTGGAGCAGTCTCTTTGCTTGGTTCTATTACCAAGTCCAATTCTGGCCCTAGCCCTGTTGGCCTTGCATCATATGCGGGTCACTCCATGGTTGCTTGGTTTCCAGCATTAGATTTATTGGAGTGGCAAGATGAGGTTGCTAAAGTTGAAGACTGTTGGATTAAGGTTAAAGGAAAATATCCTAAGTGGTCATTGCCTTCTTTTGATAGGACCCTTCGATCCCACAAGAAGGGTTCCAAAGGGAAATCCTAAGTTAGGGGGATTTTCTTTACCCTTGTGGGTAGCTGGAACTTTCTTTGCCTTTTTCTCTTTGCTGCTCTTTATTTGTTATGGTCTGCATGCAATTGGTTCATGGTTTGGTTTTATTTTTCAGACAACTTTTCATTTTGGGGTCTCTACCCTTCTTTGTTTTGTTTCATTTTGTCTTGGTTTTGTTCCCTTTTGTGAACCTAATTGAATATCTCATGTTGTGGGTTGTAGGAGCCCTTTTAAAACCTATTTTGTCCTCTCAAAACCTATTTTTACTTAATCAAAAACAAAATGGGTTGAGGATATGTTGTTAGATACACAGAGTGCCAGAAACATCCAATAGTGGGTTGTAAAATATACAATGTTTTCTCAATCTATCTTTTTTGATCTTCATAATGATGGCCACGTAATATACTTCACCAAAAAGATCCAATAGTGGGCTATAAAATCTATTAAAATTTCTCAATCTAGCTTGTTGAGCTTCACAATGATGGCCATGCAATATAATCCACCACCAAAGTGAAGGAAGTGGAAGGTGGAATGATTATATCAACATCAAGATTAAATATATTATTGGTCCCATATCTTGCTAAGTTTATGTGTGGCAATTGAAGATGTTAAACTATCTATTATATCAGAAACTTCATTCAAAGTAATGTTTATTCTCCAATTAATAGAAGATGTTTTCTATAAAGATAGAATAATAACCATCAAATTGGCCTTCATTATTATTCATTCAGTGTTACATGATTGAAATAATTAAAAACCAAGTAAAAGGGCTTCAACTTCTATTTTATTTTTAATTTTCCCTAATGTATGATTTCCTATTTTGAATAGTTAGCTATTCCTTAATCTAGATCAAGAACTATTTTTAAGGACGTTAGTAAAAAATATTATGTGTGATTCTTCAAAGATGTGATTATTAGAAAAAAATATGCACATTATTATATTTCCTATTTTTAACTAATGACATTAATGTATATCTTATATAAGTCTTCTTCTTCCTTTGAGGTTGTGCAATTAAAATGATTATTCCTACCTTTTTATGTATCATTTTTCTAGTATATTTCTCAATAAATTTTTTGATTAATCATAGTGATTATGCGAATGATAGTTTACCAAACAATCAAATTGGTTCATTCTTTGTTGCTCCAATTCACTCTCATGTGGTTTCTCACCATTTCTTATGGAATATTTAAAACAATTTCAATGGAGTATCTTACATACACATTACAATATATAAGTGGTTATAGAGATTACTAGAAATAATTTCATAACAAATAGGCTCTCAATATTTTTAAAACCAATTATATCATAATAGTACATATTATGTTATAATTATCCCTAATTTCATGCTTCACATAATTGGTTTATTAAATGGTTCAATATAGTCCATAATTAAGGACAATTAGGCTCCATGCACCTAATTACATGAAATTAGCATGCCTCATAATTTATTAGATCATTAATTTGACACATGATTTGAACAATATTTTTTTTTTACATCAAGTGTTCAATTGTAACAAGCCATTTCTATAAAGGAGTTTGTTTTGTTTATTATAGATGATATATTATATTTTATCTAAGAAAATACTATTTTAAAATAAACTAAAAATAATAATACCCTAAAGAAAAAATATCCTTTTAGATGATAACAATTTTTGAACTTCACAGGGATAATTCACAGATAAAATTATGGTTTCTGATGATACCAACAATGATATTCATAAGGGGACTTCCGATTTGGAAAAGGACACACAGAAATAAATCTCTCAGAAGAAGTTGGTTTCATATTATGAAGACCCCTTGATAACAATTTGGTTGCTCTGGGAGACACCGAGGGTTTCCTTTCTTCACACCCTTCTATTGATAGGGAGAATCGTCCTAGATTCTTGGGGAACCTCAATCAGGATGACCATTACTTTAAGAAAGACAGGGAATTTACCACTGGCATTGTTTCCATTGCTACGAACAGGTCAGTGGACTATTTTCAGTTGATCAGATGGGCCTTTCACAAAATCAAGGAGTTAGGAATTAAAAATAGGGCCACTTCAAACAAATTGGAAGAGATAGAAAAGAAAAAAATTTGTCAAAACACCATTGGGGCTTTGTGGACCAACGTGGAGAAGATTTCCATGGCGTATTTCTTGTAGAGAACTACCTAGCTTATGGAAAAGATGAAAATGGACTATGAGAGAAAGATCAAGCACATGGAAGGGGAAGTGGAAAAAATTAAAATCACTATAAATTCTATTATGATGCAAAGTCATAAGATATTGAAGCAAACTACCACTACCCTAGAATATAATAGTTGAAAAACTAGAGAACACCTAGTAGGGTACCCTTTTCATGGATTTGGACGTAAAAAAGGAGAAGAAAGAGGACTTCGGTCCTTCCAAAATAACTAGAGCTAGTTTGAAGTGGAAGGTTGGAGCCATGCCTTTTGAGATTTGAGACCTGAAGAAAGTTTCTAAGGACATGTAGAACCTCAAAGTCGATGAGGCAAAAACTCTAAAGACTTTAGGTTAGTAGTGGTTTTTTAGTGTTGGCTTTTCACTGGCTTTTGGTCTATTGTTGTTGAATTTTGTCTTATGCTAGTCTCACAGTATGCCTTGCTTAGGGTACTTTATATTATAATCTTCTGTATGTACCTTTATGGTTTTGGGTCCATGTAAAACCCATGTTTTTCTTATCAATTTTTTTTTAACTTTTTCAATAATTAAGGAGAAGTGTTAGATTTTTTTTAAAAGAGCCTAATATATTTTATTTAAAATTAAAAAAATATAAAAAATTATAATTTCTATATTTAATTATTTTACATCATTTCAAAATTTGAATTATATATTCCACTTTTGTGTACTTTAAGTTAAAAAGCTAGATCATAAATGTTTCTATTGATTTCCTTTATCATGGTGTACCATGGTACTCAAATTTCACCTATTTGAATTTCCTTAATTTTAAGGATTAGGATTTAATTAATATATCTCTAGTTCCTTAAAAGATAAAAATTAAAATTTTATAAAAGAAATTTATCTTAGTAATTCATATAAAATTGAAAATAGGAATATACATATAAATGTGGTAGCTAAATAGCCAAATTTGTGTGTGTGTGTGTGTGTGTGTGTGTGTGTGTGTGTGTGTGTGTGTGTGTGTGTGTGAGAGAGAGAGAGAGAGAGAGAGAGAGAGAGAGAGAGAGAGAGAGAGAGAGAGAGAGAGAGAGGGAGAGAAGTCAAAGTATTTGTAGTTATTCAAGGAGACATCAATTTTTAAGTGGACGTGGAGGAAGGAGAAGTAGTAGGAAGTCAATGAGGGACATGCCAAACTTTTAATTTGAGTGTAATGAAATCATCTAAGACCCTAATTGACAAAGTCTCTATAAGATAGCAAGTATGAGAGTGTAGGGCGTACGTGAAAACAACTACAAAATTTCTAGTCAAACTAATCTATATAGTATTGAAAAGATAAGAAGTTACATGAAATTATTTAGTAATTCATCAGGGAATATATCCCCTAGTTGACACTCACCCAATTTATCATCATAAAAAATGACAACTTGACTACAAATAGTTGATGGGAGAAAAAAATCTTGAATATACCCATAAGTGATTATTTACGGGAAGTTTATATCTTAGATGAAGTTTGAATAGCTAGAGAGTAAATTTTAAAGATGATACCAAAGCAGAAAAGTATCTTGGTGGAACCTTGAAGATAATCACCTAAAACAACTATGAATACAATTTTTGAAATGGACTAGTCCATAGAATAAATGGGTACCAATAAGGCATAGACAATTGGATGTAGAATGCGTGGTTTCTATTTTTGTGGAAGCATACAAATTCTTGTATAATTTCTTCATGTTTGACCATTTCTACTAGGATGTATAGAACAAGAGGAGAAAGGTGAAAATTGAAATAATATAAGATCATAACTATTAATATGTGAATAATCAACTACACAAGGTGAGTAAAAGAACAACTAGCATTCACATTTACTACTAAATTTAGAGGTAGGTTGTAGTCGTACTATGGAGTTAATGAAATCATATATAGAAGAACTTTGGTTGAAAAGTAGATTTAAAAAAAATAGTTTCTCTTAATTGTTTACCATGTGGAGTTGTAGGATAAGTAAATGAGTTGGTTGTGAACATTTAAATGGCACACACACGTTATAAATTAATGAAAGGTACATGAAATCAGGCTCTGTGATCATTTTGAAAATGATAGTTTTAGATTTTGATTCTCTATATTTGAAGAAGACTAAGAAACCATAGTATTTTCAATTCGGCCAATTCTCATATTGCCTACAATAAGGGTATATTTTTATGTTTGTCTATAACAATGGTTGAATTCATATAAGAAAAATTCATCCGGGTTATGTTGTGTACACAAAAAAAGAAAGTGGTATTTTATTTTGAAAAATAATTGAATCTTATGTTTGGGTATTAATGACCTACTCATAGAGATAATAAAAGGAGAATATTAACATTAATTAACCTAATATAACAATTCCTTTAGATCTACTAAATTCTATTCTTTTGTTTAAAAAAATATTAATAATGTGATTCGATAATGGTACCTTTTTCAAAGAATTTCAAAAAAATTGTAATTTGGCTCTAAACACTACTATACATTTTAGCTAGTTAGTACCTCTTTCCAAAAAATATTCTATATAGATCTATTTTAGATAAAAATATTTTCATTTCAAGAATCTATTTTGAATAGAAATATTATTATCAAATCTATTGTAGAAAAAATAAACCTAACTAGATTGCATTATTGACAATGTCCCAAGTTGTGCATAGAATGTGCCTTGACAATTTGTAATTTCTTGCCAACAACATTCCAATGTAATTTTTTTGAGTTAGAAGTAGTTAAGTCATATCAATGGTGAATTAAAATGATGAATAATTTTGTATGATTTTTTTAAAAACCTATCATAAAGTGTTAGAAATCTTTGGAATTTCACCTAATCATAAATCTTTTATTAACTTCTTCATATAGTGATGGGTTTGAGAATAATAATCTCCTATTTAGAATGTATATTGAAGGTCTCAATCTTGATTAAGTCATTGTTTGAATTCAATAATTTGTTCATATATTGCATAATAGAATATTATGTTTTGACTCTGCTAATTGGGTATTTATCTTGAATTTTAGTGTTATCTTTCTATAGATTGATTAGTTGGGGATTTTATTAGGACCTTTTCATAAGAAATGAATAATATAAAGATTGTGTTCATAGAGAATAAGTTACCATAATAGTCAACTATAAAGCATCTATACAAAAACATGAAGGAACATTATATTACCATAACAAACATATAAATAAGAAAAAGTAAAAATACATATAAAATTATAAATGCGACTCCTTACAAACACCATAATCATAACCAAAAATATCATAAATTGCCAAGGAATCAACAAACTCCATAATGCCAAAATCTTGAATTCTCTACCACATTGGAATCCATGAACTTTTTAACCAATAGTGTGTTAGGGTTTTTCTTTAGATCCCTTAAGACTCTACCAACTATTGGATAAGTGATGGGATCCTTCTTCATGAAATAATTCCTTCATATACTAAGCTTTGTGGTTCTTATTTTCACAAAAAAGATTAGCATTGTGAAGTCTCTCAAGACCTCTAGATGAGACTCACTATAAATCATCATAAAAGTTGTGAATACATGAACCCTACATTAGCGCAAAAATCATGAAAAAATAACAACTTACAATGTGATAGCTTGAATTATTCACTACCCATAGGCATAAATCCTAAAATAATTGAATAAATTTTCTTAACACCATCACTAATAATTTATTCTATATTTATCACTTCTTCCTTAAAATTAAACACCTCAATATCCTTAAAATCTATAGGAAATAGAAATCACATAATCTGTACACTCTAGGACATATTGGAGATAGCTACCAATCACTATGCAACTATCCTCCCTTGTGTAAGCCTTATAATGTAGGAGAAATTATTATCCAAACACCCAAGACTGGCCTAAAAAACCCTGAAGGAAACTATATCATTACAAGTGAAGATTTAAAGTATTCTTTTATCCATGAGTTGAGGTCTTCTTAAAGGATCTTGTTCCTTCTAATATTAATGCTTGAATATCATGGTGGTCATTAAACTATAGGCCACCCAAATATAAACACATAAAATGCACCAAAATACCACTCCATGGAATTTTTTCATAATGGGCAAAAGCCACCACATAATGTGAATTTAACAATGTTCTCATGCACACTACATTAATGTAGGGAAACTCTTTATACAATAGAATATTATAATTGTATCTTAGTAGGTCAAGATTAATAATAAATGTTTCTAAAACCTTGAATAAAAAAAAATAATATCATACTCCAAAACATAAATAGAGATATACCAACATAAGACAAAAATAACAAACATAATTTATCCTCATGGAGATCATCAAAGCTAGATTGAGAAAAAAATTCTTCCACCACACCGGCGATGTCTTTGCTACCATTTTAGGAGTACTTGGTATGGATGTTATCAAAGGATTTATTTTACAAATGCCAACATTGACATCTCTTTCATGTTTGTGTTATATCTACACCCTCATTAATTATAAGGAACTTACCAAATCCATTAGACAATATTACATTTGGAATAAGAGCATGACATACATCGAAGCAATTATTGGCAACGTTACTCTTATAAATGTAACTATTTTTTTTCACAAGATTTGAATGCTATGAATTTTCTTCAATTGATAATTACTTGTGACATTAAGAGTCAATTCATAATATTAGATACGGCAATTGTAAATATTTAAAGTTATTAGATTTTACAACCCATTATTAGATGATTGTAGCACTTTGTATACGTAAGAAGAGATCCTCAACCCATTTTGTTAATATCTTGCAATCAATGAATTCCATGATAACATTTTCTTTTGAGGCATTCTATCAAATAGTTCATGCTCCTTTTCTATGCTTACACATTTTGCATACTTGTTTGTCAACGAAGTTTCTACTACAACATCTCCCAAATTCCTGTATAGTTTATTGTTTGATGGATCTCCATACCCTATTCTAAAGCTCCCATTTTAGCACATTTTGTGAAGATGTTGGAAAATGTTGCAAGGTTTGGCATTATGCTTGACAATCTCATTTGGTTGAAAGTTTCTAAATCCTCCTCAACATTTGCGTTTTTGTGCATATCCTCTAATCATACGAGATAAAAAATAACAACATAGTTGTTCCTAAGTCACTTTTCTCCACTCCTTGTTCATTCCATGGGATGGCAGCCACAAACAAAGGATCCCTTCAATGGGCACTAAGCAGTCTGCCCTCTTCAAATCATTGAGAACAATCTCGGCCTTTGTATAAGCATTCAATGAGACTACATTTATTTGAGGTATCTGATCGAACAATTCATGTGCCTTGTTTTTGCTTCCATATTTTTGCATACATGTTTACCAGGGCATTTTTGACTGACATCTAACAATAATCATGTCCAAATCCTATTCAAAAATTTCTTGTTTAAACATAGGCCAAGAGTGTTGGTTAACAAATTTTGTTCCCTTCAAAAACATAACAATATGACTCTATGCCCACACAAGAGAACAAACTATCAATCAATAGCTGGATAAGTTGTGATTATCTATGTAACTCTGCTCTGAATTTTGGAGGTACAACTCCCCCATATGATATGAATTTAGGTTTTTTAGGGGTATTCTATTGACTAGAAAGTAGGAAAGGCAAGATTTCCTATCTTAAAATTTCAAAAAATTGAAAAGAAAATATACAAATGACAAAACATTTGCCCAGTCAAATACCAACTTAATTCATGTTGTATAATACCATTCAAAGATAAATATCATACCACAGTGAACAATAGAGGGAAAAAAAATTAATGTTTTAGAACATGAGAACTTAATAGAAAACATTCACATAAGAAAAATGCAGATTTATCCAAAGTAGCACAAAGTCGGGTCTATGAGATAGATTATTTCGTAAACCAAAAAAAAAAACATCATATTTTCTTTTAGAAAACAACACCAATTTTTTATTCCAAAAATTCCCCTCCCTTTTTACTTTCCTATCTCCTATATATTCATACCTAAAAACCCTTTTTCTATTTTCAAGAAATGGTTTTTTTTAGAGTAATGGTCTTGAAAATGACCATTTTTTAACTTAAAGAAAAAAAAATTATCAGAAAACCTTATCATTAGCACTAATCCTTTCATTATAAACAATCACCAACTTCATACTTTTTCCTCATCAGGCTCTAGGTTCCAACCTGCAATTTTATTGTTGATCATCTTCGCCTTTGTATCCTCTTTGATAAGTACCCAAATAATCGTTGAAAATTCATCTTCATCCAGTATGAGTTCTCAAGCTAGATCAGTGAGGTCAAAGAGGATATCATCCTACATATGCTCAACATTTGGTCATATCATAGGTCCTTTTACCTTAAGCACCATGTTTGCGAAACTAATTATCAGGATCCCTTCTTCCAACAATTTCTTCTTCCAGACATTGTTCATGATTCTTGGCTTGCTTTGCAACCTTTTCCAATACAGTGATAACCCTTCTATATTTGGCAAAGTTAGTTTGTTGTTTCCATGGCAGAGACCACAATCCTAGGATAATATTGTCCTATTCAGCAGTTGGCCAATTTAGGTTTCGATTATCAAATGGCAGATGACCATCATGAGGAAGTGAAGAATCATCCCTGAAAAGAAAACTCATAATGACATACCTTACTTGAACAGTTTCTGAAGGTGGTGCATTTAGATTTCTTGCAAAAAGGTGATAATATCAAAAATTATAGCTCATGCTACAACACCTTTATGTGCCCTCAACCGTTTGACCTATCATAAATGATGGTACTAGCAAATATCCCTTTGATTCATTCCTTGGGAACTATGCATCACATGGTTGTTGGCTAGTTTTGAGGCAACTAGAAGGGAGACAAAAAGCTTTTGACACTCTGATATCGGCCTTTGAGTGAGTATCAGGTATTAGGAAGAAACTAGAAATCGATCTTGTGAAGTTTTTTGGCTACTGCCAGATAAACATCGGCCTTTTTCCCAGGGATCATGTCATTTGGTGAAAACAGAACTTGGTGATCTTAAAGAAAAGTTTTGATACACTAAGATTTGACCAATAGGGTTTAACCGATAAGCGGGATCAATAGGATGACCATTTTAAAAAAGGGCGGATATTTTTTTTGAAAAATAATTGGGGGCTAACAAGGAGAATAATGGGAAATAAAAATTTCCCATGGGCTACTATCAAACATGTATGAAAAAAATGGGCCAGCAACTACTACCTAAGCGGTCAAAGGTGACTTAGTATGTGATGTTTAGGAAAGGCCATTTATACAAGTATTTAGCTAACAATGAAGAATCTAGTGAATGTGAATGGTCATATGGCCACTAGGCTTCACATTCCTAAAATCTAATCCTCCTATTATTAACAAATATCATTTGTCTCCATATCAATAAAACTCACTTGGTAGATTGAAACTCTTTTGGGAATGCTCTTAAATGGTATGAGAGGTATACACATTCTTGAAAATTTAAAATGTGGCACCAATCTCCAAGTATAAAGTTTTTGATGGATTGCTAAGGAAGATTTTATATGTCCTATCTTACCTAAAGAGAAAGGGTGATGTAATAGTTTTGCTTGAGCTCAAAGCAAGGGCAATGTGTCTAAGCATATAACGACATTTATGTTTTAAAAAGGGAGCAATTTAACTTGGAAAAATGTTTTATACTATAAATTGTCTATGAAATATATTAGTGGGTTGTTTGTTAAGTTCAAAAGCACATGATCTTGAGCTAGACAAAAAGGGGAAGTCCTCTTACAAAGAAATTCAATAAAATCACATTATCTTGAGCTAGCCAAAAAGGGGGAACCCTTCTTACAAACATAAGAAATAGTGTACATAGTAGTAGCTTGGTGGTGAGAAGAGTGAATATTATAGCAAAGGAAATGGCAAAAAAATTGTCACCAACATAAATTTGAAAACAAAACACTACTAAAACAAATAGAAAATAAACATAAACAAAGACAAAGAATAGAGAATGTTTTACAAACACAAATTTTTTTATTCAAAATTAATGGGATTACATCATGCCTCAATCAAGAGGTGTTTCTTAGTTCAATACAACTCAAAATAGGGAATCTCTATATAGAGAAAACAATCACTAAAATTTGATTAGAATATTTACTAATTTGTTTCATACATCTAACATGCATTATTCACAACATTCTTTATCAAGCTTGAAGACTAGTAGATTAAACTAATTGTCTATGCATGCATCATGTTAATTAATGGAATGGAGCATGATAGTAACTTTGAGTTAACGATAGTGAGACTTCAACATCACATGCTAACATACTCCTCCTTGATGCTATGACTCACTATATGATCTCGAAGCTTTGACAAACTCAATCTTTTCAACTTGATGTGACCTTGTTGTACATGGTAACTCAATATGGTGAAATCCAAACTTTTACAATTCATTTTGCAAATTTTCCATTCCTTTCTCTAAGAAGACTTATGACACTTCAATGTGCCAATCATAACAAGTTGTCATCAACTTCTTGACGCAAACTTCCAAACTGGGTTTGACCACTATTTCTTTCAACATGCAAAAATTTTGGCTTATACAATCTTCCAAACACACTTGTGACTTTTCTCCAACTGGATCCATCAATCCATCCATAATCAATCTGCATATAACCTTTTGTAGATTTTCCATTTGTCTCTTTGTTCCAACATGATTTTTCACAATGATTCTTCAACCTACAAATTGAACAAGGGTGAATATCCCAACAATTCTCTTCTTTATGTCCTTCTTCGTGACAATGAGAACACAATAGGCATTGCATTTTTTGTATTAGTTTGCATGAACCTCCAATATTAGAAACATTTTTTTTTATCTCTCTTATCATATCCAAGGCCTTAATATTTTGGCATCATAACTAGTTCAATGAGCTCTTGAATTCCTTGCCCATGCTTTCCTATTCCTCTTCCTTTATACCTCATTTTTTCAATAATTTTCAAACAAATATTATTTTTCAAAACCACCTTTGTTTTTAACATCACAACTTGCAACTGTACATGCAAACACATCCTTCCTTTAAACTTCAAACTCTTTTCTTGAATAAACTTTAGCTACATTGTCCATATCAAATGGACACAAAGCACTTGTATCACATGCGACATCACTCACCAAAGACTTTGACCTTAGATTATCATTTTCTTTTTTCCAACATGAATTTTCCTTCTGGATCATTCTTTTTAAATTCATCCAACAATTTTAATTTTTTTCTAATTTTTTATTTTTTGCATTAATATTCTCCTTTTTTTTTCAAATTTCTCCATTTTAAACAAATACTCACATTTTTCTTTTACAAACTCCTTTAAATTTTCTACCAACTATGAATTACACTCCTTAATTTTCTTCAATTCTTCTTTTAAAAGATCTTTCTCACTTTCACCTGCTTTCCCAATTGGAACGAATTTCACAATCCGCTTAGACCTCACAGACTTCTTCACGCAAATTGTCTTCCTGTAATTGTATTTGCTGCAATGACAATCTTTGTTTTTTAATTGTAAATTCTCTCTAATCTCCTCCCTTACACAAACTTTAACTCCTTGCTAAAATAACTTCAGCCAGCTGCTGGCAAACATTTTACATCGTGGGATTCAATCTTTTGCTATCGGTGAATCTTCTAACTCAGAAAACTTCTGTGATTTCTCTTTCCAAAAAACTGATGAACTTGACTTTGGAAGTTAGGAAGACTACTTCCACAGGCTTCTAATCTCTTTTGGATATTTCGCAATGACTTCAGCTCTTCCGTGACCTTCAAAATTCACTCTTTTCTTGTTGACCCACAATCACATAAACTTTGCTCTGATAACAATTGTAGTTTCTTGATAGGCAGCCCTTACCTCTAAACCAACTGATTGAAACACAATAAAATATATGACAACTAGAACATATAATCATAAACATCCATATTCATCTCAGAAATAAAGAAAATCAATTATTGAATTCAGAAAAAACACAAATTGAAGAATGCTCTATTTTAACAGCAGAGTGCTCTGTCTTTGTTATTGCAGCTTGATCAGAAATTAAAAAGAGGCTGAATATATAATGAATTTACAGCCTTGAAGAACAAATCATAACTCTAGGAAACAGTCTGAAGACTCTAATTTAAGACAGTAGTTCTAAGTACATTCTCAAATTACATGGAAAGCCATGAAGACAAAAACACCAGTTAACTCTCCTAAATCTTCTTTGCATTCTTTGCACGAAAAGAAACTCTCTCTTCAAGCAGTTAACTCAAGCTCAAAAAAGAAACTACTCCCAAACTAAGAATAGACAAATTTACGCATATTAATAGGTATGCTTTATTTGATTGAGCAATAAAAATATTAACTAGACTTAAAATATATTCGACCCACCTAAACTTAGCCTAAGAAAATCTATTGCGCTGAAGAAAGACAGTGCATGGTGGTGCGTTACGGTGCATAATCTTCTTAGACAGATTGAACTGAACCATCAATTATCTTTCACTAATACAGTCAATCCTAAAGGCAAAGTCAAAGGAAAGATTCATTGTTCTCATTGTGAGTGAAAGATGGAGACATAAAAGAAACATGTTGGAAGTTGCATATAGAGTTGGTACCTTAATGTATGAAAACAAGAAAGATGATTGAACGTCACCTACGTGACTGAACGGCAAGAAATTGATTACAACTTAGACATTGTCATGTGCCATAGTTTGCATAGGTGGTAATTAGGTGAATGGTTCTTCTAATAAAGAGGAGCTCACTAGACATTTCCATATCATAAACAAAAGGTAAGAAGGTAGATGTTTTGTTTAAGTCTTTTTCACAATGAAATCTCATTTCTTGAGAGCTGATTAATGGACTTGACTTGAAGGTTGAAGACCATCCTCATCCACAATCATTAGGGTGGTTGAAGCAAGGAGCGAATATCTCCGTTGTAAGAAAATGAAGGTTAGTGTTTAGAGATTTAACATTTGCTGATATAATTCCTTTGAAGTGTATGTTGTTCTTTCAGTAGCTATACCTCCTCTTCATCAGAGAAAAAATCAATATAGGTTTTGTTTAAATGAGAAGGTTTTCCCTTTTACTCTATTGTTGGAAAGTCCAAACTCTCTATGACAACCACTTTAAGTGAAGAGGCTAATCAATGCTAATAGAGGATTGTTATTATGTTGCTGGATGGGAAAGAAGAACATAGTGAAGAGATTAATCAATGCCAATAGAGGATTGCTATTACGTTGTTGGATGGGAAAAAAGAACAACAAGAGGGTAGGCAAAAGAATTCAGAATAGTGGTTTGAGTCTATGGGAACACCTTCTCATGGAAAGGTTGTGAGGTACGTTGTGATCAGTTGCCTGTGAATTTTAGTCATGTTTTGTTGGGATAGTCCAAGGGAAAGCTGGGAAATGCAAAAGAAGGTGCACACATCTGAAGATTCCACTGACAAAATTCAGCAAACTCCATTTTCATGTCTAATTACTGCATCCTTGTCTTTGAGACTGAAGTCAGTTTGTCATGTTAGAATTAAAATAGTCATTCTTGTTTATTATGGACTCTTAACAAAACAAAGATTGCAAGAGCTTTAAACTGAAATAAAAAATTATAGAAATAACAATATATTTAGCCGATAGGCTATTATTGTTGTGGCGAACCCCACCGGGATTGCATGATGTGTCACACCGGAAAAAAAAAAATCCGTCTTCTTTTCCATGCAATAAAATCGTTCCCGTCTTTCACTCTATCAAACTTTGCATCATTTTTGCCATTTTCACCTTCCACTGCAGATAATTTTGTCTACGCTTTAATTAAATATGTGCTTTGTCCAACTAAAGATTAATAAAACTGTAAAATATTGTTGAGATAAGTTCAAATCCAGGTTTTCAAGAAGCGATGCAAAGTTTTCTATCAAGTACTCCCGTACATGATGGTTCTTACCATGCCACAAGCAGAAAAATAGAGCCTTCCCTATTTTCTTCATATCCTTTTTTTTAACAATCTCCTCAGCTACCAGCCATGATTTAAGCAATGCAATAGCCCTGGCTCATGTTTGTTTTTTGGCCTAATTTCTTTGGAAACTTTATTTTATGGTCTTTCACTTAATCTTTTCCCGTCGGTCCTTCACCATCTCCACATTCACTTCTTGGACTTCAAACATTTTCCCCTCTGATTGGAAACCCCCAAAATCCAGAGCCATCATTTCCCTATGGTTCAGAGCTTGTTAAAGGAAACATTTAAGGTTGAGGAGAGCAAATAGAATACAATAATTCCTCACCGTCAATCTGATAGTGTTGGTTGAAAAAAGGGAAGAAATTATGTTAATGTTATTTTCCTTCATCGTTTGTAAGATTTCAATCTATTCCATACCCCAGTACCCCAGAAAAATAGAAAACCATTTCGAAAATCAACTTTTTAAAAGTGATTACCTCGAAAGCAGCATTAATGTCATGATATTTTAAACAGAGTTCCAATTTGTTCCTCTGAAGATCATAAAGCCTATCATGCTCTTCACCCTTTTCTGTTATCTGCATTTCATGTTGTTGAGTGGGTGTGAAGGCAATTGTAGTGATTCCACTTTCAAGCTCACCCCACCTGCTACACCAATTCAAATGAATGTTATTATTTGGAAATAGAACAGAAGGTAAGTTGTGCTCAATTTGAAAATAAATACATGCTAAAACATTTCGACACCGAACAGAGGACATGTTATGAGTACTAAATGTACCTGCGGCTATGATCGAGCCTACGAACAGTGATGCAAAAGTCTTTGGAGTAGAAATCAACAGATTTGCTTACAGCCTTCACATACACCACTGTGTAGGTATAGTGGGGAGCACATGTTCCTACCATTTTACCCTCAATCGTGATCACTGGTTCTTCCATTTGACACATCTGCTTATCAAGGTTGTTCATGTCGGATACTGGTGCGTTGCTGCCTGTATTAGATTGCTGTCAATAGTTTCTAATTTCTTTCATAGTTTCTAGTTTGCATTTAAGAATTTGTTTGTTTAGAATTTTCCTCACATCTCTTTAGTATGACATAGCAAGTTTTTTATGGTGAAAAGGAAACAGTCCATTATTGACAATGTTGTATTGGAAACTGCTTATATATAAGCTGCCTTGTTTCCCTTTTGTAATTAGTTTTTTTCTATAAAATAATATAAAGTTTTTTATTCTGTTTAGTATTGGAACTATGTTGAATATTATGGTGTTGTTTTGAATTCTTCATTTGATATCAGAGAAAAAAGATTTAGGGAAGTGTTTAGGTTTAAAATGTGTTTTTGAGACTGTCGGTGTGCATTTTTAAAGATGAAGGATGAAGAGAGTCAGTCATAGCTGAAGATAAAGAGCTTTTTGATGTGAAAAATTTGTAATTTTGAAGAAATTTGTAGAAAAGATGGATGGCATATGTGTTGGATGATTAAGTGATAGTTCGTCTTAAAATATTTTAAGGAAAGGACTGTGAAGCGACCAGACAATTGCAAAATGAAGTAAATTAAGTTCTTTATTTCCATGGGAAAAATTGGTAAAAAGTTGAAAAAAGAGAATGTAAATTAAATTTAATTTGTGAGAAGGATTGTTTGGAGGAAGAAATAGCCAAAGTTAAGAAATGTAATTTAAAATTGATAAAAACTTCGAAAAAAATTTCAAAAGAAAGATGCGAATATTTATGTGAAATTGACAATCTTGAAAAAGAATTGGAGAATGTTAAAGTAAGAAATGCAGAGTTAGAAGAAAAAACAAAATTTTTTGATGAGGTGAAAAAAAATGGAGATTTGGAAGAACAAATATAAATGTTGGAAAAAGAAAATAAGAGTCTGAAGTTGAAGCCTTTTGTATGTGATGCCATGTGTAATACAAGTGATTTGTATTTATTTGATATCAATGATATTGCAAAAGCTTCTTAGGTAACGGGTATGAGGTTGAAGGTAAGGATTTTTTTGGATTTACAAAATTTTGCAATTTGTGATGCTAATAGCAATGACTGTTTTGAAAACAACATTGGTCTAAATATTATTAAAAAAATGGGTTATGTTGATAAAGGTTTGAGAAAAAATGAGCAAGGAATCAGACAGTCTATTCAGCCAACTAGGAGGACAGAGTATGAAGGTCTTGGATATGATAAGACCAACAACAATAATTTTGTAGGTCTTGCAAGTTCAACTGTTCATGGCAACAATATTTACATGCGTATCATTATGCATGCACCCATTCTTTAATTCTCTTGCTACCTGTTCTACTTGTTCAAAGCTTCCATTAATAGCACTCACCTATGAAAAGAAAACATTTTTTTTTTTTTTTTTTGAAAAATGTCCATGTCTTCCATTGCAAATACAATCAAATATTACTTGGCTCCGTACAGTTCTACTCGCTTCTTCATAATACGTATATGCTCTATACTTTTTATAATTAAGTATTCTATATATAATTGTTTATTGACTACTACTTTTTTCTTTTCTTTTTGCATAGACAGTATATTGAGCAATTCCATTAATAGTTTTACTAATATGAGCTACTTATGCTATGTTATGTACAACAATATCGACACAACAAGTACCCTACAAGAGCTATCCAATCAATTAGTGGAAAACTATAAGTCCGTCAAGCTATTTATACTGCATGTATTCCATTCACTTTTCTTTTGTTTATTTTACTTATGCTATGTTATGTACAACAATATCGACACAACAAGTACCCTACAAGAGCTATCCAATCAATTAGTGGAAAACTATAAGTCCGTCAAGCTATTTATACTGCATGTATTCCATTCACTTTTCTTTTGTTTATTTTTTTGCCCTTTCAGTAATTGATATCCACGCATGAAGAGGGCGTCCATGCATATTAGCTTCTAACATGCATTTTTCTGCGCCATTTACTGTTGGATAATTTCGACGTCATATCAAATTCATATATATATATATATAAACATATAAACCTTACACAGTCAAAAATCCTTTGGATTTTGCTTCATAGTGATCGATACTATGCTTCGACATGAGCAGTGACCTTTCTGCTCACATCCGATAAAGCCTTCATTGGATTCAAACACAATGTTTCCTGATAGAGCCTTCATAGGAAAAGAATTAAGCTTACATATTATCAGGATAAAGTTGAAACTTAGACGCATCAAACCTGCTGAGTAAATTGTTTAAATGACTAATTGGTAGAGACTTTTGGAAGGTCAGCCTAGTGACTGGGCTTCCCTTGGAAACTTTTAAGCAAATGTAACTAACGAGTGTAAATCCAGACTTCAAAAATACCATCGTCTACTCAAATCGGAGCTTTGGAAGATGATGTGGACATCCATCTAAGGCATCGCATCGCTTAAAAATGGACTCCTTGGTAACATGAGCTAACATTTTGCAGAACGTGCTCGTATTTTCCTTTCATAATAACATTTTCTACATACGAAGAAACATCCTAACGTTAAAATGTATGTATCAATTTATAAGTTGAGTATTGGATCAAAGATCACGGTTGCTTGCATAATGTTATGTTTGGTAAATAATTCACATGCCAGTGTTGTTGGAGAGATTAATGTTATATTTAATAGATAAGGTCTAATAAGATTTATTAAATAATTCACATGCCAGTGTTGTTGGAGAGATTAATGTTATATTTAATAGATAAGGTCTAATAAGATTTATTGTCAGTTGAAGGAAATGGAGGTAAGAGGATATCTATCATTCTGAACTAGCTTCTTATTTAAGGATGGTTCACTACATGAGAAGCATCTATTCATTGCTAGTCCTTTCAAAAGCGAGAGGGCTTTTGCAGCGGTTTGTTGGTTTGTGGATAGTGGAGTTCACAAACTTGGTGAGATGTTGTTAGTTTGTGTATTGTTGAATCCACAAAATTTGTGAGTTATTGCTCTTTGAATAGTTGAATCCACAAACTAACTCTGAAAAGTTGTGTTGGATAATCAAAACATTTACCCAGACATGAGGGGTTTGGATTGATGCTGATACAGAGTTGGATAATCAAGATGTTTTCCTAGATAGAGAAGTTTGAGTTGATGTCAATGGAGCATTAGATAATTAGGCCATTTGCCTAGACCGAGAAGTTTATGTTGATGTTGATACAATTTTTTCTATTTTTCTTCATAATGTAAGGAAATAAGGTTTATATTCAATAATCTAATTAGTTTGTAGTTAGATTATCGAAAAAGTTCATTCCCTTAAGTTAGTTTTGCATAAGAAGATATACACTTTATAAAGCCAATGAATTAGATGTAATGATTGAACAAAATGATAATAATAAAACCATTTTTGAATATATTTGTAAAGTAAACTTTTATATTGTTATTTTTTATTTTTCTATTCTACCTGCTTGATTTCAACCATGAACATATTATTTATTCCAGCAATTAAAAGTAAATCCATTTTTCCTAAAATTATATATATATATATATATATATATATATAATTTCGCAAAATTTCTTCTCATATAAGAGTTGTTCATCAAAGACTATTTTGAATTGTAATATTAATTGGTAAATGTGTTAGTTGTTGGTTCAAACATTATAATAAAAAAAGAAATTTTGTCTTCTTTCATGGTTGGAAATGGCTTCATAGACTTGTATACAAAATGTGCAAACAATAACATCTACTAAGAGAGTGAATTGTTGAACACAATGGCTCTAATAAATGGGGTCTTATAGAACAATAGGATTGTAGGATCTACACAAAATATATATTTTTAAAAGCATTTACATGTTTCAAGAAAATGCAAATGGCAATGCCTATTCTGCACTTTACCTTATTTGCAAAAAGAGCAAAAATATATTGTTTACAATGTTTAGAAAGTCTATAGATAATAACATAGATGTTTTTTGCACTTTACTATGTAAGCTTAATGGTCTTATAGATTAAGTCTTATCCTTCACCAATTCAGATTGTGCCTCCCATGTGTTCTGAAACAATGTATATATGTCTATCAGAGAAGAAGTTGTAATTACTATTGTGTTGTTCCTTGTGGATCAATTAGATTCAAACCTAAGGTATTCCATTTATTGTCAAAATATTCTATCATTGGGTTATTGGCTCTTTATGACCAGTCCAATTCATGTGTGACCAAAGGATAGATTAAAATAGAGATCTTCTAAAACCTATGATTAGCAAATTAATATCTTTAACAAGACTATCAATTTATTTTTTAAGATTGAGGCAAAAGATGGGTGTTTGCATTGAAATATTGAAGAGGTTAAGGAGGTGCAATGGTTATGCAAATAGTGAAATATATGTTTATTAATATATTAGAAGGTACAAATAAAAGAATGTGAGAATTGAATTTAATAGTATTAATAATTTATAGTATGTCATAGTAAACATAAATCAACACTTGA